>NW_007726185.1:533302-579588 GCF_000696425.1 Galeopterus variegatus | reverse complement strand
AAAAGAAAGAAAGCATGTTTCACAGTAGCATTTTGAACCTCACAGCGTTTCCTCTTCTACTGTTTTCGTATAGTATTAAAAGACATGGAAGCTTGCCTTCTGACATTTCCTGCCTCGATTTCCCTCCCCTTCTCTGTCATTTCTGTTTATTATCCTTACGGGGCTCAATTTTGCTTCCCTTCTCTGTAGTCTCCACAGAATGGCGACCTGTCCTGGAGGGTCAGTCACTGTGCACAGGAGCTGGAGTGCTCCAGCCCTGTCAGGACCCACCAGTTCCAGCTGCTCTTCTCAAACTGCCCCCCATGACTGCCAGCAGCTATTGGGGGTTCTTTTCTCCTGTCCACCAGATGCCCTACGTCTTCCTCTGTTTCTTCCTGTATAGACATTGATGCTGCGCAGGCTGCTATAGTTTGAATGTCCCTCCCAAACCTCATGTGGAAACTTAATCCCCACTGTAACAGTATTAAGAGGGTGGGAAATCCAACCATGGTATGTGAAAGGTGGGACCTTTAGGAGGTGATTGGATCATGAGGGCTGTGCCCTCATGAGTGGATTAATCCATTCATGGATTGATGGGTTAGCGGATCAATGGGTTACCATGGGTTACCATGGGAATGGACCGGTGACTTTATAAGGAGAGCACACGAACACGCTCTTGCCCTCTCGCCATGTGACATCCTGCATCACCACAGGACTCTGCAGAGAGTCCCCAGTTGGAAAAAGGCTCTCATCAGATGTGCGTCTTGACCTTGGACTTCCCAACCTTCAAAACCGTAAGAAGTAAATTTTCACGTCTTCATAAATTACCCAGTTTCAGGTATTTTGTGATAAGCAACAGAAAGTGGACTAAGCCTCATAGCTGGCTAATGTTTTGTCTCCAACTGCTCATACGTTGGGATCTAGGGCTTATACTGACACCTAGTTGTGCCATAAATGTTGTTTTGTGGGTTTGAGAAGACCCAAAAATGATGCTTCCACTGCCACCATCTTCTCAGGACTCTATCTACTTCAGAAAAGTATTTCCATGTATTTTTTCTTTAACCACGTTGTTTTAAAATGTAGGCATTATTATTATTCAGGTATGATGAGGTGAACGGATCAGGAAAGAACTGCCATGGAAAAGACTGTTACTCACAGTTCCCAAGAGGAGGGGTCACGCCATGCCACAGGAAAGCACCAGGGCTGGTCAGGAAGCAGGAGCAACGGGGGAGCCTGAGCAGGAGCCTTTACTGTGGTTTCCATGGGGAGGCAAGGCAGGGTAAGCAGGTTTAGGACTGACAAGTTTGAATCATTTCAGTGGTGTCTGGAGCAAGGGACTGTCTCTCGTTGTGGGTACCTGGCCCTGGAATGGCTCTAGTGCAGAGGAATACTGCCTCCTGGGGGTAAGAGCCAGACAGGAGGTGGCTGCAGTATGGCTCTGGATTGCTGGTTTGCATATGAAGGATACACTCACAGGGGAGCCCTTTGCTACCTTTAAGAGTTGACTCGCCCTGGGAGGGTGCAGTCTCTCCCTAGTTGGCAAGGCCCCCAGCTTTCAGTGCCATCAAGAATACAGAAAGTAAGAAAAAACAGAGGGAAAAGATCAGTGTTTGCCTGGGGGGGCTCGGGAGAACAGAGAGATGAAAAGGAGGGGCACAGGAGATTCTTAGGGCAGTGAAATTATTCTGCATGACACTGCCATGGTAAACACATGTCATCACATATTTGTCAAAACCTGTAGAATGTACAATGCAAAGAGTGAACCCTAAGGTAAACTTCGGACTGTAGTTAGCGAAAATATATTAATACTGGTCTATCAGTTGAAACTAATATCACACTAATGCAAAATTTTAACAATAAGAGAACTGTGTATATGTGTTGGCGGGGGTGAGGGGACAGTATATGGGAACACTGTACTTTCTGCTCAATTTTTCTGTAAAATTAAAACTGTTGAAAAACAGTGTTTTAATAAAATAAAAACAAAAATATCATGTATCCTACTCCAGCTTAAGAAATGGAAACTTACCCATAGCTGTCTTTTTCAAGTGATCTGTCCTTCTCCCAGACTGTCTTGCTTGAGGAGCTTTGCCTCCTCTGGGGACTTCCCATCAACATAGCCAGCTCTGCATGGTGACAGAGCCCCTCCACAACCTCACCTCTGCTGGCTCCCCAAACCTTCAGCCTGTCCTTGGTCCTGTGATAGCTGTCATTCTTTATATCTGGCATGTTCCTCCTCACCTCCGATGTCCTTGGTTAGACCCCAGAAGAACTGAGGTCAGATGCTGTGACTAAGCAGAGATGAAGGAGGTCTGTCTGACCCCAGGGGGGAGGGGAACCTACCAGTGAGGGACACTGTGGAGTATACTAACATTCATAAAGCAGTTGTATTTTACAGGGCCTAGTTTCCAAAGCCCTGTAGTTTCAGGTTTAGCCTAACTTTTAAAAATTACATATAGAAATGTTAAGCTTGCAAAAGACAGGAAACTTTCCCCAGGCTAAAGTCTCTGTTGTAGATAAAGAATTGTAACATAACAAAGTTGTGGGCTCAAGGACAAATGCCTTAGAGCAGGTTAACCTGAAGTTGCTTTATTGTTGTGTAAAAATACTGAGGAAACTGCTGTGGGAAAAGATAGTATCTGCTAAGAACAAACTTTTGTTGGTAGATCGACTTAACCTTTTGCAAATTGCATTATGGAATGTCACTTTGTTATTTCACTGATATTACCAGCTTCTATTGTTAAACTATACTTAGCCATAACTCCACCTATGTTCCCTTTCTGTAACTTTCTGGTCTGAAGAATAAATACTGAGACAGAACCCCAGTTCAGGGTTAATTTCCTGAGGAGGAATGCCTCTCTCTTGAGGGTTCCAGGGAATTAACCCCTTTGGGATTTCTCACTGCTCAGAAGAAACAGGCTTTGAGTAACCCTTTGCATCTCCATCACCCAGAGGAAGAGAAGTGACAAAGAGAGTGCAACAGGATGCCTGTCACCCCAAGGAGCTGCGGTTCCTGTGACCGGCTGCTGGCAATAGTCTTCTCCCGGCACAGAGGAGGACAGAAAATAAACGACAGGTGCCAATCTTCTTCTTAAGTTTTTACCAGTACTTATTTATAAGAAACTAGGATTGTTTTATCAGGCCCATGAACAATGCTGCTTTAATAAAGGATTGGTGGGCTGGCCTCATTGGTTTCTGAGTTAGAATAAAAAAATCAAATACAGGTGGGCTCTCTCTATCTGCAGGTTGGACAAAGTTTCAACCACCCGAGGATCAAAAATATTCATTCATTCATGCATGCATGCATGTATAAACAAACAAACAAACAAATAAATAAATAATGCAAATATAAATAATATAGTATAACTATTTACATACCACTTACATTATATTAGGTATCATAAGTAAACCAGAGATGATCTAAAGCATACAAGAGGATGTGCATAAGTTATATGCAAATACTGCAACATTTCATATAAGGGATTTGAGCATCTGCAGATGCATCTGAGGGGAGTTCTAGAACCAATCCCCACCAAATATGGTAGGACAAATGTACAACAGATATCTGAGTGCCTACTATGTGCCATGAGACCTGCTGTGCTCATTACTATAAAGTATCTGAATTCACCCTCATGAAAACCTTGTAAAGTAGTCATTTATGACTCGTTTTTCAGATAAAGTATAAAATCAAGGAAGTTAAGAATCCATCCAGCTGCTGAATGACAAAGTGATATTGAAACAGAGATTTACAGGCCACCAAGCAGAGGTCTTCCCACCACCCTCACTAGTCAGTGAGACATCTTACTTATCAGACCTGTTAAGGTCACGTGGCTCTCAGGGGCTGAGAGAGCCAAGGGGAGTACAGCAGACAGAGACCCTGCTGTGGCCAAGGCAGGCACCTGTGAGTCCTAGTTAAACGATTTACTGTTAAACATTCACCTCTCTGAATCTGCTCATCTGTTCAGTGTAAAAAGTAGATTATAAAATACCTTCCTCAGAAGAATATTATAAAGCACAGACTGGCAGGCTAAGGCACATGGGCCAACTCTGGCCTCTTGCCTGTTTCCATACTGCTCTAGCAAAGATTGGATTTCACGTTTTGTTTTTTTTTTTGTCTTTTTCCATGTCCGGCAACGGTTCGCAACCCTCAGTGTCGCCCCCGTACCGGACCGGGACCGGCAATGGAATCGCAACCCTCGGTGTTGCCCCCGCACCTCGCTCAGCCAGTGAGCGGGAACCGGTCTGTATGTGGGATCCGAACCCTCGACGGGAGCGCCGCCGCGCTTCCCAAGCGGCGCACTAGCGCAGTGCGCCACCGGGCCAGCCCCAGGATTTCACGTTTTTAAGTGGTTGAAAAGATCAAAAGAAGAACTATGTGTTATGACATGTAAAAACTACATGAAATCTCAATTTCCCAGTCCATAAATAAGGTTTTATTGCAACACACCCAAGTTCGTTCATTTGCATATTGTCTATGGCTGCTACTGTCTGGCAGTGCAAAACTGAGTATAAGAAGACTCTTCCCTTGACCAAACTATAGTTAGGCTCCTCTGAGCCCTCTTCTCACCATGCCTAACCTCGGGCTCCTGTGTCCAGTTTGAGCAAGAATCCTGCTAAGTCACAGTTGAGAAAGAATCCCCTGGTTAGCTCTCTTAGCTCACCTTCACAGCAACCTAATGGCTTTCTGCCCTTTCACCATCCTTCAGACTCTAGGTACCAATTAGCTGGCATATTAAGTACAGCATCTTGATTCCTAGGATCAATAGCGTTTCTGCCACAGAAAGCCCAATCTATTTTTTAAAAAAGCTGATTGAAACACTTCTCTACTCTTTGGGGCCATCCTTTAGGGACGGCTGCCTGGATCCAAGGAAAACAGCAGGCCAACCTTGCATGTAAACACAGCAATCTACTCTATTAATTGACAAGCCATGGGACAAGTCTAATTAAGGGTAGAGCATAATTGATTATTTAATAATTACCACTAGCTTATTTACAACCTTCAGCAACATATCTTAGACTGTGGAAAACACTCATTTTCTCTTTAAACTTTGTCAAATCCTTACTATGGATAATGCCCTGACTGGAACATTTACATGATAGAAACGAGAAGATGGATAGAAGGCTGAGCAGGAATTTGAGTTGCCTGAATTCAACAGCTTATACCCAGGAACAAAGATCCACAACCTGGCATGCCACATACTCTGGGGGACAATTAGTTTCCCATGTATCACACACAGGAAAATGGGCAAAACCACTTGTGACAGCCCCATGATTGGGCATTATGAGACCGACCATTCTTTCTCTTGGTTTGGCAGATGTGTGAGCAGCCTCCCAAATGAAGCCTGGCCGAGGTAACAGTCACAATGGTGGTATTAAAAAATAATAGTGGGGCCGGCCCGGTGGCACACTGCTATAGTGCGCCGCTTGGGAGCATGGTGGCGCTCCCACCGAGGGTTCGGATCCCACATACAGACCGGTTCCCGCTCACTGGCTGAGTGAGGTGCGGGTGCAACACCGAGGGTTGCGATCCCGTTGCCGGTTCCGGTCCGGTACAGGCGCGACACTGAGGGTTGTGATCTGTTGCCGGACACGAGAAAAAGACAAAAAAAAAAAAGAGTGATGGCACACCCATGTTCACTGCAGCATCATTCACAATAGCCGAGAGGTGGAAGCAACCCAAGTGTCCATCAACAGATGAATGGGTACACAAAACGTGGCATACACACACACACACACACACACAAACACGAAATATTATTCAGCATTAAAAAACAGGGAAATCCTGTCACATGCTACAACATGGATGAACTTATGCCAAGTGAAATAAGCCAGCCATAAAAAGACAAATACTGCATGATTCTACTTATATGAGGTTCCTAAGTAGACTCGTAATAAATAGAATAGCCATTGCCAGAGGCTGGAATGAGGGGAAAGGGGGAGTTGATGTTTGGTGGGTACAGAGATTGTTTCACAAGATGAGAAAGTTCTGGAGATCTAATGTACAACAATGTGCATATAGGTAACTCTACAGAACAGTATACTTAAAAATGGTTAAGATGGTAAATTTTATAATATCTGGTTTTGATCACAATAAAAAAATAACAATGATAGCAATGAAGATAATGACTGTAATAGTTTCTGTAACTAATGGCTTCTGAACATGTGAACGGTCCCAAACACTAGGCTACCTGCTACCAGATATGATCACATTTTATCCTTTCAAAATCCCCATGAGGAGGGACTGTCACCCCTGTTTTACTCATGAGCAAAGTGAGGCTCAGGAAGGTGAAGCAACGTGCCCAGCCACCCTGCTGCTACAAGGCAAAGCAGCAATTTGAGAGCTGTCGGTCTGACTGCAGAGCGGGTTGCAGTGACCGTGACACACACCGCCTGTCTGGAAAGGCAGCACAGCCATAGAATCGGGGAAGGGAACGCAAAAGTTACATTTTCAAGTAACTTCATCTGGGGACAGAGATGAAAATCCACCCAGAGTTTATTACCCTCACAGGCGAGTTTCTCTTCCTCAGTTAATCCAATCAAGGCTGGTCCTTGGCACTTCCAAAAAAATGTCCCATCAGCCAGCCTCTGAGCAGTTTTTGGTCATCGTTTCTGCTATTGTGTGCTTTTACTTCATGGCATTTTGGGGTAAACTTTTATCGAAGTTATATATCTGTATCTATATGGCACATTTGTAAGTGTAGAGCTCACTGAATTTTTACAAACTGATTGCACCCACAGAACCGCACACAAATCAAGAAACAGAACATGGCCACGACCCCAGCAGGTCTCCTTGTAGCCCTCAAGTCATACTGTTCCCTCTAATATCACAGATCAATTTTGTCAAAAGAACTTGTTTTTAGAATTATATGAAATTAACTCTCCGGTTGAGATTTTATAATTGACAGTAAAATAAAGAGATATGGTCAGAACAGAAGGGTGACCGAGAGCTCGTATCTAGACAGATCTGAACTTGAATCCCAGCTCTCTGGCTATGTGCCTTTGTGAAAATAAACTCTTTAAGGCTTACTTTCCTCAGTGGAAGAAGGGGATATAATGGACCTCGGTAGGAATGAATTAAATGCTGTATGTAAACCTAGCATACAGTGTCAATTACTCTCTAGAGCAGCTGTTGGCAAACTATGGCTTCCTGATTTATAAATAAAATTTTATTGGAACAAACACATGCCCATTTACCTACTGTCTATGGCTGCTTTTGTACAATAAGGATGGACTTAAATAGCTGGAGCAGATACAGCAGGTATCTGTTCTTTTACAAAGTCTGCTGATCCCTGCTCTAGTATGTAGGTCACATTCACCATTGTATCCACAGGTACTAAGACATTCAGCACATAGTAAGTTCTCATGCAATGGTTTTTATTTGTATAATGAGTGACAAATAAACACCTACTTCCTTAAGTTATCATTAGTTTGTTTTGCAGTTGAACACACTCCTAAACAAAATTGTAAGGAAGGAATGAAATCATAAATACCAAGCCTGATAAAAACTTGCAAGTCAGTCCAGCAGGTACCTAGGAAGATTAATAGGTTTACAGATCCTAGCAAAAGAGCAACACCCATGGCTAACAGAAAAGGCACTGAACTTGGAGTCAGAGGAACATGGTTAGAATCCCCACTCTGCTAACTGGCAGAGCCAGACATGGAACAATCCCCAGGATCTCAGTGCCCTCATTCCCTGAGTGCAAACCCTGCTACTGATTTCTGGTGTAGAAAGGCGGCCTCAGCTGAGCTGGAACAGGACAAGAGTGGAATGAGGGAAGCCCTTAAAGCTTGCAGTGATTCAGGCAGGCACTTAGCGGGGTTGTTAGAAATAATGAGATAACATATGTCTTCGGGTGTTTTGAGAATCATTATTTTAACCTAAAATAAGCCCTATGAAACAATGTTCCATAAACTTGCTGTGCTGTAATTATGTGCTCCCTTGACTCTCTCACTAAGCTGTACACTCCTAATGAATGGGAGCCGTAGCTGCTTCTTGCTGTCACTTTATTTCACCTTTGTCCACAGTGTGAAGTGTGATGCCTGACAATACAATGTATGCACAAAATACTCGTTAAAAGAATCAATTAATATGGAACTAGATTTGACAGGTCTGTGGCCATATGGTAGACAAGAGAAAAAGGGACCGGGAATCAGGGAGGCTAAGATTTAATGTAGGGACTAGAAAATGACAGTGTGTTTGGAAGTGGGAATTAGTCAGGAAAACACAATTTGCCCTCATTGTTAGGCACACAACATCAGTGTTAGGCGCACGACATCAGTGTTAGGTGCACGACATCAGTGTTAGGCGCATGGCATCAATGTTAGGCGCATGGCATCAATGTTAGGCACATGATATCATTGTTAGGTGCATGACATCAACGTTATGTGCATGACATCGTTATTAGGTACATGGCATCAATGTTAGATGAATGACATCAGTGTTAGGTCATGACATCATTATTAGGTACATGGCATCAATGTTAAGAGAATGACATCAGTGTTAGGCACATGACATCACTGTTGGGTGCATGACATCACATTATTAAGTACATGGCATCCATGTTAGTCTAAGGACATCATTGTTAAGTGCATGATGGATCGACTTAATCGCCACTGCTATGAGCAAGGTTTGGGGGAGGAGCTAGCGAGTCCCCTCCTGCCTGCTCCTTCCTTGGAATATTCTCTTACCTTCTCTTAGGCTCCCTCCAATGCCATGCACCACCTGGGCCCCTTCCCTTCACACTCCACGCTCTCATCCAGTTTCAGAGCTTCAACAGATATTCAAATTAATCGTATGACCCTTGACTTTGAATTTCCTCTCAGATCACTTTCCTGTGCTCCAGGCGACACACCTGGAACTGCCCACTGGACATCTCCCCTGGAATGCCCGCTGATGCCCCAACTCCTTGTGTCTGGAATGGACTCATGATCTTCACCCCTGAGGCTTGTCTCCTCCAGGGATGGGCACTAGTGTCCACCCAGGTGACAAAGCTGGGAAACCAAGCCATTCTGCACCCGCTCTCCCTCACAAGTCCGTCCATTCAGCCACTCCCCCCACAGCACCCCAAATCTCTTGAAGCCACCCACCTCCCTCCAGCCCCCAACTCCCCACTAGTTCCAGCCAGCCTGGCCTCCTGCCTGAATCACTGCCAACTCCTAACGGCTTTCCTGATCCCAGCTTGTCCTAGTCCAACCCGGTTACAGCTGTCTTCCTAAACCAGAAACCAGATCGTATCGCAGTCCCTTTAAAACACAGGCACAGCTCCCAAACACGCTGGCTCGGTGCAGAGCTGTGCCGTCCATTACAGCAGCCCCAGCCGCGTGTGACTGCTGAGCAATGAAGTCCGGCTAGTCTGAACGGAGAGGGCTGACGTGCCAAATACGCAGCAGACTTGAAGACTCAGCATGCAAATATCTTACTCATAGTTTTGCACTGATTTTGTGTTGAAAGGATAATGTTTTTGGACATATAAAGTTAAGCAAAAAATATTTTTAAATTAGTTTTACCTGTTTTTTTAAAAACCTTTTTTTAAAAACATAACTGCTAGAAAGTTAAAATTACGTATGTGGCTCATGTTATATTTCTACTGGACACGGATGTCTAGAAAGCCCTTCCCCATCTGGCTCCCTGCCCACCTTCCAACCTTCTACCTCTGCCTTCGCCATGGCCCTCCCCTTCTCACCCCTCCACACTGGCCTTATTTGCAGGTTCCTGAATAGCCAACATGCTTTCTGGTCTTTGTACACGGGGTGCCCCTTTTCCCTGGAACGTTCTTTCTATTAAGTCAATTCCTACTGGTGTCCCAGGACTCAGTTTTGCAGTATCTGGGAAGGATTTCTGAACATAGATGTTGTTTGTTGTGGCTGGCTGGTTAGCTCGGTTGGTTAGAGTGTGGTGCTGTTAACACCAAGGTCTGGGGCTCGATCTCTGTACTGGCCAGCCACCAAAAAAATTTTAAATATTGTTTGTTTTTTCCTCCCCCCCAACAGCCCCTTGCTCCAGTGGGGCACCCATCACATACCCTGTACTGGCCTCTGACTCAAGCCTGACTCCCCACTGGGTTATAAACTCCCTGCGTCTTACTCATTACTGGATCTCAGTGCAGTGATTAGTAGACATTCCGGGAACTCAGCACATACAGAATGACAGAATAAAAAGAAACACAGCCAATGAATGTACAGACTTAAAAGGTGACTAATAAAAGGTAGACTTGGATACAGCCTTAAGAAAGTGCCATCAACCAAAAGAGATAGAAGTACTAGGAAGTGATGACCTCGTTTTGGGTTCAAAATGGTGAAAGGTTTTTTAATAACACTCTGACATATTTAACAATTTTAAAATGGTTGGACCTGTTGATTGGGCAATTTCATGGCTTTGAATTGGAACTACTGAAACACTTGGCCATGAGTGTAAACACAAACGTACTAGTATGTTCACTGTGGCATCATTTGTAATAACAGAAATATGAAAACAACCAAAGTATTCCATCATTTACAATGAAGGTTGTAAATGATACATATCCCTCCAGTGGAAGAGCACGCAGCTCTGAAAAAAAGGAAGCAGATTTCTCTTTTGTGGGGGAAGGAAAGTATAGGACACTGGATATTGTTTCCTCACATTGTGTATTTCCAAGATACATGTTTGCACTTATGCACACACAGACTTTCACTGGAAACACACACCAGAATATGTGTGCTCACAAGGTAATGGTGGTTCCTAGAGGAGAGGTGGGGGACAGGGTGAGAGGAGGACGTCCTTCACTGCATAGCCTCTTGGAACTTGTTAATCCTATGCATTAATTACTTTTATTATAAAAAAAAAATTACCAAGGGCTGTCTGGGTGCTTTTTTCCTCTATTTATTTCTGTATGGCCAAGGAAAGGTACTGAAGATTCCCCCTCCCAAGATGAACAGACAGTAAAATAGCAACATTAATCCTGCCATCACCTACCGTGATCTTTTTGTGATCAGGAAACTCCAGGCCAAAATAGTCGCCTTCCACAAGGTTGAGGTGGTTGCAAACTGCATCTAGCAGCACTTTTCCTGGAGCCCTTTGCTGTGAACAGAAACAAAAGGTTTTATGCCCTCTGAGACACACAGGGATGAACCCACAGCTCCTCCCCACAGGAAACCTCTCAATTCCCGCGTCCTTTACAGCTGGCCACCGCCCACCTCCTCGACACCCTGAACACTTGCCCCATTCACACCTCTGCACCCTGCTCCTGCTGTCCCAAACCTAGATATGAATCTCTGCCATTTTCTCCCCACCCCAATCCTGGGTGCCCCCCCCCTTAAAGTAATAGACTTTATTTTTTAGACAGCTTTTAAGTTTACAAAAGGTTAAGCGGAAAATACGAAGAGTTCCCATGTATCTCTCCCTCCCACACCCAGAGCGTGCTCCACCTAGTCAACCCTCCCTCCTCCCACTGCCTGGCAACCGCCGCGCTACCCACTGTCTCCATGGTGTTGCCTTTCCCAGAATGGCACATAGCTGGAATCATAAAGTATGTAAGCTTTTCAGACTGGCTTCTTTCATTTAGTAATATGCATTTAAGATTCCTCCGTGTATTTTTATGGCTTAATAGCTCACTTCTTTTCATTGCTGAATAATATTTCATTGTCTGGATGTACCATAAATGCACCACTTTGGTAGAGCAATCCACCGTTCCCAACATACTTCGTGCATGTGAGCATTCCCCAGAAAGGCTAAAAACTATTTCATTTTTATTGCTGAATAATATTTCATTGTTTATCTATTTACCTATTAAATGACATGTTGGTTGCTTCCAAGTTTTTAAGAATAAAGCAATTATGAATGAAGCTACTATAAATATTAGCACGCTGTTTTGTGTGGACATAAGTTTTCAACTCATGACCCCAAGCTTTTTTGTGTCTCTGTGTCTCTCTCCTCCTCCAGAAGTATGACAGCATTTACGGCTTTCTTCTCTAGGTTCCTACAGCACTTTGTTCAGATTCTCATCGAGACCATACCCACATTGAAGGTATATTCATCCCTGTATCCACAATGCCTAAAAACTGACCAATTCTGCTGATATGACTGAATGAACCAATGGATAAAGTTACCCATTCACTGTATTATATATAATTAAGCATCTACGAGTCCGTGTCCCCAATTGATTTGGGGCTATTTATCTTTATATTCCTATTGCCTAACAAAGCACCTGGTACTCAATCAATGTCTGTTGAAATCAATACTACTCACGTATTTTCTAGACACTGAATCTATGGGGAAAGGGAACATTATATATAAAAACCCAACTTCTGCCCTACAGAGCTTAGAATCACATGCCTCAATTTCTCTTCACTATTTGGTAGATGCCTAATGAACCAGTAGTAGCATGGATCAAACTCTGCCATATAGATCAAACCCTGGAAGAAAAATGTTTCAGTGACATTGCCATCTACACTATTATGGATTCAATTGTGTCCCCCCAAAGTTCAATGTGTTGGAGGCTTGGTCCCCACTGTGAAAGTGTTGAGAGGGTGAGAGATCCTATTATGGTAACTGAAAGGTGGGGCCTTGAAGAGGTGATTGGATTGTAGGACCAGGCCATAGTGAATGGATTATAACAGTGGTCAGGGGCGTGGTTCTGAGGGCTTCAAAAGAAGATCACATGAGAAGTCTGCTCTCTCTGCTTTGCCCTTTTCTGCCATGTGAGACTCCTGGGTCACTGTCACCACCACCAAGACCCTCACAGATGTGTTCCCTGGACTTTGGGCTTCCAGTCTCTGAAACTGTAAGCAATAAATTTCATTTCTTTATAAATTACCCAGTTCCAAGAATTTTGTTGTAAGCAACGGAAATGGACTCATACATACACTTACTGCTTTTATACTTCCACCTCCCTCCTGATAAGAGCAGAGCATTCGGGAACCAGTTAGTGACCCAGGAGACTGACTGACAGTAAGAGTTGAAGCCTGGGGAGCACGCCGATGGGCATGTCATTAGCCCATCCCAGCATGACCTGTAGAGCCAATAAATATGCCTGAGTGGCACGAAGATATTCACAGCTACCTGAAGGTGTGCATATTTCTCCATGGAAAAATCCCAAACTCACCAGGCACTAGACCTTGAACGCCTGTCCAAGGTCACTGGTGGAGTTACTGCACTTGCATTGATGGCAGGAGTGACATGTGATTATGTGTAACCCGCATGCTTCCCTGCCAAACTCCCTCCCACCTCCACACACACTTACCCAGAGGAAGAGACTTAAGAGAGCAGCAGAGATTACTAGTCACCAGTCTTATTTTCCACCACTTTGGTACAGCAATCCACTCTGCTTCCGACATACTTCCTGCATGTGGGCATTCCCCAGAGAGGCTAAAGTAGGGGGACAAGGAGCTGCTCTGTACCAGTCCCTGGTCCCAGGTTCAGGTTCACACACCAGCCCCCAAAGAGCAACATGGTTAACTTATGCTAGTTATTCTGGATCCTCTCACTCTAGTAAAATCCGTGGACATTACTAAGAACATTACGAACATGGGCCAGGGGATAAACAGTTGTGGAAGACTTCCTGTATTTGTAACATTTTTTAAGGGAAGACCTCACTCCAGTTTCACAATCCTTCTTTCTCACAATTCTTGACACTTCCTATTTGTGACAAAAACAAGCTACCAGTGATCTAACCAGCTGGCAGGCACTCATGCCTCCCAGAGAATTCCTGGAACTAAGGGAATTTGATAACTTCATCTAGATTTACAGAGCCTGGGAAAGGAAACTTCACAATTCAACACTGGAAATCTGAACAAATGAAAAAAATTGATATACAATGGATGTCTTTATGCACGTGGTGTTAAACTGAGCACTTTACAGGAGAGGAGAGTTAATGACTAACCAGGGTCCTCTGCTGAGTCAGCAGAGATTTTGTGAACGCCCTGAACATATCTTGGTAATGACACGGGGCTGGGTTGAGTCCTGGAACCTGCGGCCTTCCCTTGGCATTTCAAACACTCATGTGCTCCCAGAGACAAGGGCAGCAAATGACTGATGAACTTCCTACAGAGCAATAGGTTTGAAATAGATGCTTGGAATCTAGCTAATAAATAAGTCTGATCTCAATTTTTAGTTATTTCTTTAAAATTTATTATTTTGTACAAATGTTTACAGAAAATGACTTTTCTAAACTGTACTAAAGTTTTGGGTTTTTTTTAATAGGGAGACATCTACTCATGGTTTGAATGATATCATTATAACTCCTAAAATTCATCTATAAAATAGATACCTTTAACTCATTACATGAATTCCTGTGTAAATGTTGGCTACAATCAGTGATATAAGGAAACCCAGTATATAGTATGACTAGGAAGTATTTATAAGGACTTAAATGCACCCACTACATGGCAATTTCAGGGGTAAATGACATTACAGTGAGCTCCATGGACTTAGCATTAACATCCCAATGTGTCCTGGAAAGCTGCAGCCTAAACTGCGTCCAGACATCATGATACCATGACGCATTCGGGGACCCCATTTTCTTTTCTTTTAGGAATTGGTATAGAACTGTCTGGGTGTATCAATGCACCCAAGGCTAAATTCTGTTTCAGAGAAAGCAACTCAGAAAAGGGAGGCTCAGAAAGTTTCCTCCTCATTCTGTAAGAAAAATTCTTCCTTTCTCCATACAGTAGATTTACTCCATCAGTCTGCAGCATATTTTCTGTGTACTTGTCTCCAACGTGTTTTCGAACTTCACTCTGAAAGTAACTCTTCCAAATCACATCACAGGATGTAAAATGTTTTTGAGTTTCTCAAAAAACTACAAATAGAATCATTACATCACCCAGCAGTTCCACACCTCTTGGTATGTATCCAAAAGAACCGAAAGCAGGTCTTGGAGATACCTGTCCACCCACGTTCATAGCAGCACTAGTCGTCACAACAGCCAAAAGCTGGAAGCAACCCAAGAGTTCATCGACAGATGGCTTGATAAACAAAACGTGGTACAGACATACAAGGGACCACTATTCAGCCTTAAAAAGGAAGGAAATTCTGAGCATCACGGATGAACCTTGAGGGTGTTGTGCTAAGTGAAATAGCCAGTCACAAAAGGACAAATACTATATGTTCTACTAAAATGAAGTGCGGAGAGTAGTCGAATTCATAGAGACAGAACGTGGAATGGTGGCTCCCAGGGGTGGGGAGGAGGGAGAGTGGGGAGTTAGTGACTAATGGGGACAGAGTGCCAGTTTTGCACAAAGAAAAGAATTCTGGAAATGGACACTGGCGACGGTTGCACAGCAGTGTGGACGGACGGACGGAACGCCACTGACTGTACACTTACAGTGGCTCAAATGGTACATTTTATGTTATGCATATTTTACTACAGGAACAAAATGCAGAAGAGGAGGGAAAAGTATCCAAGGAACAGAGCTCACATCTATAAACATCTGGAGACGGGGACTTGCAGGACAACCTGTTAACTCTACTTTTAACAAGAAAATAAAGAATCCATCTCTTTACATTAGACCTTAGAAAAATATTGAGGGTAAGACCTTATCACATGGGGAGAATAAGTGAATATCTGTGTGCACACACTAAATAGTTGCTAATATTCCTTTCCACAAAGAACTCTTTTATATGTCTGGCCAAAAAAAAAAAAAAAAAAAAGGCATAAAACGAACATCTTTGGAAGTAACCACAAATTATGCATTTGGGGCAGGCTTTGCACTGAAAGCCAATGATGGGACTCAAAAGCTACAAATCCACTAGACCTTTACTGCTTAAAACAAAAACTAAACAATAAAAAAAAAACCTGTACACAAGTCAATAAAATTTAAGGGAGAAAAAAAGGTAGCAGCAGCATTAAGATTAATAGATTAAGCTGGTAGAACACAGAGAAGAGACCTGGAGGAAAATTCATCTGCAAAAGTATTTTCTCAAAACACACACACACACACACACACACACACACACACACTCTCTCTCTCTCTCTCTCTCTCTCTCTCTCTCTCTCTCACTCGCTTAGGGATGTTCAAACTATCATACATGACGAGGGGAAACCAAGTTATCTAGGCATCATTTGAAAACCTGTTAGTAACAGTTTAACATGTAAGAGATCTGATGACAAATTTTTTTTAAATGTCCCTAACTACTTGTATTGGGGGCAGGGGGACAGATCTCTAAGGTTCTCATCACCTCTGAGAAAGTGAATCTAGCCAACCCCATACACTGGTAGTTACAATATCCTAGGATGTTATATCATATTATGTATTCCAGAAGTGTACTCCTTACAAGAGGCCAAACAGTAATTATAATGTTTTATTTTGGAGAACAAACCAGCAGTTAGTGAAACCATGTAATCAGATTTTTATCACTTTTTTCTTATTGGCTACTTTTAATTATGCTCCTAAAGCATGTGAATTTTAATCTAGCGCACAAACGAGTTGGCTGACTCCAAACTGTGTCTCTACTGCTTACTCCGTTTTGAATCGGCTTTTCACTGGATCCTATAAAATTAAATTTAGAAGGAGGTTTACATTCTTATGGGAATGTCTGGCAAGTGAGCCCGGAATTCAAATTGTATGCACCTTCACATACAGCATCAAGCTATTAAAATTGCAAATCAAAGTTGCTGTAGTTTTAAAATATATCTATGTGCCTTTAAAATATATCTATGCCTTCATGTTATTTCTACTGCATAAAGTTTTATGTGGGGTATTTATTTTTTCCTCTAAAAGAATAAAGACACAATTCTTCCTGTAGGTTGGGGGTATATTCTCTCCCTCTCCCTTTCCCTACCTGCTCGGAGTCTAAATAAATTAATCCCCTATTTAACAAAGCTAAAGTTCTGCCTTCAGAAATTATCTCATAGACGAAATCTATATTGTTTGACCAGGTTTACAAAATTTGTATCTACCATGGTTTCATTGGGCCTTTTCTGGAAGCATTTTGTTTTTTTTCTGTTTTGGGATTAGCGCAGCCATGACAACCAGGGCATGCTCTCATCCAGCAGAAGGAAAAGGCTTCTCTCAGAGGCCCTGTCCCCTCTTTCCTACCATTAATACCTACGAGAATATTGTTCAAAGTCCTATAACCCCCTAACCCTCAACCCATCTCATCTTAGGGCATTACAAGGTCACACATTCTCTTATAGCCCTTTGGCAGTTGTTGGCCAGGCAGGCAGAAGTATTAGTAACTACGATGGCTTGAGGAGGCTGGGGGACACTTATGGGGTGACTATAGCCAGACGCGGGTCCACACCACACTAGGTACCGAGGGAACGGAAGTCAGGGACAAGCGTCTCTCTCTGAGGCGGTAATGCAGACAAATAACCATCTAAGTTAGAATACACAGTAAGTGGCATGTTAGAGGTACTAACACAAAGCTGTAGAAGAGAAGAGAGCAACGGGCTATGCTCTCTGGGGGCAGTGCTATGTAAGGACGTTTGAAAGCAGCCTGTGTGAATGGGTCGTGAAGGCTGAGTAGGAGTTTGCCAGGTGAAGGCAGATGGAAATACGATGTCTTAGCCAGCTGGGGCTGCTGCAACAAAACATCACACACTACATGGCTTAGAAAAACAGAAATTTATTTTTTCACAGTTCTGGAGGACTGGAAGTCTATAGCCAAGGTGCTGGCTGATTTGGTTCCAGGTGAGGCTCCCTTCTTGGCTTGCAGGTGGCCACCTTCTCACCGTGTCCTCACATGGCAGAGTGAGGGTGAGTGGGAGGTCTCTGGTGTCTCTTCTAAGGACACTAATCCTATGGGGTCGGGGGTCCACCCTTATGACCTCATTTAACCTTAATTAATTCTTCACTCCAAATACGACCATGCAGGGTTAAGGCTTCAACAGATGAATTGGGGGGGAACACAATTCAGTCCACAGAATGCGGGGTCATGAAAGGCTAGAGGTACTATCTCCCTTCTAGGACTGATGTGAGAATTAAATGAAACTATGACCGCAAAGCATCTAGCAAAGAACACATGACATAGTTCTCTATTATTGTCCTGGCTACTGTGACGGAGAGGGGAAATTTGAATTTATAGAATGAATGACAAGGGAATGGGTTGGCACTGGAAGGAGGTCCCATTTCCCAGCTCCATGGGCATGTCTCTGCAGTGTTCCGGGATGCAGAGCCTGGCTAACACAGCAGCATGCTGCAGGACAGTATCCCCAGAGATGGAGTCCATGCTGGGCCTGTGCTTGAATCTGCCTCAGAACTTGGCTGGATGTGATCTTGAGCAGCATTTCTCCAATGGAGCGTGCCCAGTGACCATCTGCAGATATTGATAAGCTGCAGATACTGATGCCGGAGGACTGGGGGTGAGGCTGGAGAAGCTGGGCGTCTAACAAGCTCCCAGGGGCTGCTGGTGCAGCAAGGATCAGCTTTGCGTAGCAAGGTACCAGACATATGATGAGTTGCTACCAAATGACACACTGGTCCTCAGTAGGCAGGGCTGGCCGTCTCTGTGGCCTCTCACTCTGATTTCCATCTGGAGTTAATATCAAGCCTGAGACTCAGCCACAAAGATCCCAAACCCACTGTTATGGACTGAATTGCATCTCTCAAAAAGAGACAGTGAAGTCCTAACCCTGAGCACCTGTGGGTGTGCCCTTATTCCCAAAGAGGGTCTTTGCAGATATAATCAAGTTAAGTCATATGGGTGGGTCATGATCCAGTATGACTGGTGTCCTCCTAAGACAATGATGTGAAGACACAGACATACAGGGAGAGCACCTCGTGATGCTGAGGCTGCAAGCCAAGCAGCATGGACGATCAGCCCCACCAGCAGCAGCAGAAGAGTCAAGGAAGGACTCTGCAGAGTCTCAGAGGGGGCACAGCCCTGCTGACACCTGGACTTCAGACTTCTAGCCTCCAGAACGGTGAGAGAGTACATTTCCATTGCAAGCCACCCAGTTTGTGGTATTTTGTCAGAGAAGCCCTAGGAAACTAATACAGCCACTTTCAGGGCTACCCTGTCACCCATTCCTTAGCCACATGTGAGCAGAAACAGTGCAGTCGATCCCTTTCAAATAAAGAGATCACAATGAAGTAATAACCCAATAAGCAGATTTGGAGTAATATAAAAATTCTGGCCTTCCAAATTTATCCAACTTGATAATCAAATACACTGAACAAATAGTATATTTATACTAATTGTGGGAGGTAGTTTATTTTTCTCACCGCTAAAAGGTATTCTTGTTTCTACTGTTGTTGCCCTAGATGTGAACATTACTCTACACTGAAGTTCTGTTTACAAATTTTCTCCTCCGAGACCCTCACAGCTTACCTAGGTGAGGTGGAAGAAGCCAGAACCCAGGCTCAGAAGTCACAAAGTCCCAGCATCTGAGCTGTTTACCCAGAATGTCCGCTCACCTCAGCTTGGCCCTTCCTAACCCCCCAGCTCATAGTCAACAAAGCAGAAATTCAAGGAGAACACAATTTGAGAATTCCACAGGAATCCACCTGTCTGTCTGTCAATGCATATTTTTCCTAGAGAGATTTGCACAAGACCACTGCCAGATTGGGCTTAATATAAACTAGGAAAAGAATGACAGACTTGTGACTAAATCTGGCAGACTGAACACACGCAGCTTATTGCCACTGTATCCAGAAACCCCACTAAAATGACAGTAAAAGAATAAAAAAAGGAATAAACTCATAGAAAGCAGAGAAAATGAGAGGAGACAGAAAGTGAGAGATTTCCCCCAAATTCTGGAAGATGACAGAGAAGAAAGCTGAAATCTAATTACAGAGGAGAGGAGTGTCAGCTATAGGAAGCAACCAAATTATGCAGAACTCCCCAAAAGGTCAGAAATGGTACTTCCAATGATGCAGGGTGTGGTAAAAATCTTCTAGAGACACTATAATTTGAATCCTCATATAGCTATATATAGTTTTGTTTTTTTAAAAAAAAAACACAGGTTACAAAAAGGAGTATTTGGATAATAAAGAGCCAACAGGAGCAAAAATTTCACTGGAAGAGTTTAAAGTTGAGAACTCCCCTGGAAACTAGACCCAAAGGTAGAGAGATGGGAAAGAAAAGCAGATATAAGATATTTAAAGCTTTGGCGCAAGAGGCCCAACATCTAGAAATTATCTTAGAATAAGATGAGAAAATTTTCTGAACTTTCCAGATTGAAAAGGGCCAAGGAGTGTGTCACAGAATGAATGAGTAAAAGCTCATCTCAAGGCAAATTATTGGGAAATTTTGGAAAATAAGGAATGAAAAGAAGTTTCAAAAAGTTATTAAGAGAGAAAAGCAAAGAATAAAAACAATCAGAAAGGCACAGGACCTCTTGAAAGCACATTAGAAGCCAGGACAGTCTTCCGGTCAAGATGGTGGAATAGACGGTCCCCAGAGTCACTCTCTCCCACAAATCAACCAATTTACAAGTATAAAAAAGCAACGACAACCAAGCTGGGGCCACTAGAGCTCAGGGGAAGAGGAGGAGAGACCTACAGAGGACATGAAAGTGGGAGAGGCCACAAGAGAAAGAAAAAAACCACTCAGACTGTTTTGAGCCCCAGCCTGCATCTGGGCTGGAGCTGCTGAGCGCACAGAGCAGGAGCCAGCAAAAGCCGCAGCTGTGCCCTTTGGATGAAGTTGCTTGGAGGTGGCAGGGGAGAAGGACGGCAACACCTCTAACAGGGTTCCTGTGGACTCACACAGGAGTGAGCAGCCACAACAGCTCAAAAAAGGAGCCACTCAGAGGCCAGTGAGTCATCACAAGGGACCAGAACATGGCCCATCCCATGGGGAGTGTTTGCAGCATAGGCGGTGGGGGAGACAGGTCCACCAGGAGAACACTGGGGCAGAGCAAGGACAGCTGATCTGCCCCCCAATCAGTGCAGGACCACTCAGAGGAGACTGGTCAGGAATGCAGAATTGCATGGGGTGCAGTTTGATGTAAACACTCAGGCTCAGACCAGAGTTTCTACACAACCCAGGTGCACCAGATCTCATGAGACCTGGAAGAACCTATAAAGTCAACCATTAAAACCTGAGTGGAAAAAGGCTTCCCTAGGGAATCAGCAGCAAAGCAACTATTTAGCTCAGCCACAGAGCTCAAGTACTGGTCCCCACAGGAAGTTCCCCATTTTAGAAGTAAGCAAAGGACAAAAAGTTAGTTCCAGTGCAGAGTTAAAGTGGTGGGAACAGAGAATAATCCAACACAGAACTGAAAGAAAAAACAAAGTCCCCACAACCAGAGACAAAATTTGATATTAACTAGTAAAGGGCTCATTTCACCAAAGAACACCTATGACACCTAGAAGGACTGGAAGTCCCCTGGGCTACTAAGCCCGAAAGGGTGGAGGGACGGGGGCCTTAGCAATGCCCCAACGCTTGCAACCAGTCCTGAGGGTGGGGGCTGAGGGCCTTGGCCACACCCCCCTGACACACGCAACCAGCCCAGCAACAACCACCGAGCCACAGCAAGAAGGGCCCTGAGTTCCCGAGCCAGGATGGTGGGGGCCAAGGGCCTTGGTCACACCCCCCTGACATTTGCACCCAGCCTGGTAATGACCCAGCCACCGCTGGAAGCCCCCCGTCTCCCCTGTGGGAATGAGGGGGTGCCACAGGCTTCAATCCCACCCCTCTTCCTTCCTCCTTCTTCCATCTCATTTCCTTCCCCTTCTCCTCTCCCCCTTCCTTCCAACTGTTCCACATGCTAGAATGTAAAAAAAATAATATTAATAAAATGACATTTTCTTTAAAAAGAAAATAAACAAATAGCTTTGCTTAAATATAAAATTTTCTAGATTCAAGAACACATTGATTCTTCAACATCACACCATCTGAATTGGTAATACTGCCTTTCAAGTATAATGCAAATAATTTTTTTAATTTCTAATTTTGAAAAACATTTATAACTGATTTATAATACTTAAAAATAATCAAAAGCTCAAATGCTTACCTCTGGGAGAACTGCTGGACACCATGGTATGTTAATAAAGTAGAATATTACATTAAAAAAAGAAAAAAGAGAAAAAAAAAGAAGCCAGAACAGGGCATCCCCTTTTCACTCTGTGGGACATAAGCAGTAATGCTGGTGTAAATAAAGACACTAGAGGCAAATGCAAGTGTCCCAGGGCCTCGCCCTGAGGGCAGAGGGGACCAGTGCACTTGCACACCTGCAGCACCTGGGCTGCACCCACAGGGACTTACAAGCTGGAGGACAACAGAGTGCCCAAGGTCACAGTCATGTGAGAGGGCCTACTCTTTGTGCCTAGTTTCCTCTTCTGTAAAATGGGCATAACAGTACAACCACTTCACAGGGTTGCTGTGGGGATTAAATGACTTAGTATACACCAAGCTCTTAGGACAGTATCAAGCGCTCAGCAAGCTCTACAGCGTGTTAGCTGTGATGACGACAATGAATAGGAAGAGGAATAAAAAACTCAACAGCTGAATAGCAGACTGGAGAGTTCCCCCATCAGGAAAAAGTGATCACCATGAGAAGGACCCCAAACTTTAAACCCAAACTCTGGGGAGCCAGAACAGGCCTTTCACTCTGGGAGAAGGGAGCTGAATACTTAGGCCTGCCCACCACTCCTGCTCACTGTGGCTCTGGGGTGGCTGCACTGCCTGCGAGGACACACTGTGTCCTTGTTCCCCTTGGCACCAAGTCCCAGCGTTCAGGACACTCATTAAACACACTTCGGATTGGATTTCAGCGTTCCTGACCCAGGCCACAAAGAGAATGGGCCCTTTCAGCTCCCTGGCTGTAATTTAGCGATGTTGTAGCCACAGTGTCATGAGCACAGAACTCCCCTCTTCCTTGATTCCAAGACTCTGCAAAGAGAGACGTGTGGGTGGGTGGGTGTGGGTGGGTGGGGAGTGCGTGGGTGTGGGTGTGGAGGTGTGGAGGATTTCTCCTGCTTTCTTGCAAACCTATTATGAAGCAAGCAAAAAAAGGAACATGTTTATGGGAGAATTTACTCCCAGTGTTGGGTTTGTCTGCACCTGACCTCAGGCAATGTGTTGTGTTTTGATCACTTTTAGAAGCAGATGAATAAAAAAAATTTTAAATTTATCTACATAAAAATATCTTGCTTGACATTTTGGTGCTTTAAATTTCTGTTAGGCAGGAAATGAAAAGTCATACCTAGAATGAACAGGGCAAGAATAAAGCAGGTCACAGCTACTCAAGGAAAGCAGGACAGCACTGCCACAGAGAAACACACTCACCTGGCTCCTGATGCCTGCGTGGCCTGGCACTCTTCCTCTCGGGCTCAGTGGCCTAATTAAGCCACGAATGGCATTCAGCCCACTGAGCCTGAATTTTTTAAAAAAAAACACCTGATATCGTACACTTGGCCTCCAAAGTTACTGTTCCAAAGGAAGATGGAAAGTAGATATTTTGTTGAAATTAGCTTAATGTTTGAACAGAAAGGTGAAGATTTAGTAAAACAAAGCCACCAAATTACACATGTGATTCTCGTGTTTCTCCATGGGTGGGAAAGTTCTTCTACCTTGTTTTTGAATACAGCTTTCCCCCAAGAATCAACCTCTAAGGACGGCAAATGAAAGAAAAATTATTCAACTCTTTAGAGACACTTTCTAGAGAAAACAATTTTACCATTTTTTTCAATCCATCGGTACGAAGGGAACATTTTCTCAATCCTGCGAAGGGTTTTAAAAAATTTTTTATGCAAAATGCTTTTAAATTAAAAATACACAAGTCAAATTGAAGTGTGAAAACACAGCTTTCAGGATCCTTTAAGAATTCTTGGCTCTGGGGCCTCCAGAAAACCTCCCAAACAAAGACTTTTTATTTTTCATTCTTTTCTTATGTACTTTTCAAGTTTAATATTCTGTTAAACATGGAAGTGAGTGGGAGTGGGCTCCTGCTTATGGTTTGGGTACTTGCAAAGATGGCAGAGTCCTAACAAAATACTTAGTACTTATCTTCCTTTGAAAAAGCAGAAAGCTCAGATTAATATAAGAGCACAGACTACAGGGAGGAAAAGGAAACTTACAAATAAGTACATAAGGAAGGTACCATAAGCATATCCAATAGAGACAGAAAGTAGAAGCGTGGTTGCCAGAAGCTGGGGAAAAGTGGGGAGTGAAGAGTTAGTGTTTAATGGGTGCAGAGTTTCTGTTTGGGAAAATGAAAAAATTTCTGGAGATAGATGGTGGTGATGATGAAACAACAATGTGAATGTAATTAATGCCACTGAAGTGACACTTAATGGTTAAAATGGTAAATTTATGTTATGTGTATTTTACTACAATAACAAATATGGGGAAAAAAGCATATCTAAAAACACTGACGATTTACTAAAAGGACTGGTGAGTTGGGAGGAAGGGTAGAAAAAGTCAAGCACTATAAAATGTATTTTCATTATAACGAAAGATGAAGGGAAACCTAACTTTCAGGTCACTATCAATGCATGCAGCTATCACTGCTAGGTATAAAAATGTATGAGATTACATTTGGGAGTAGCACAGAGTGGGACAAGACAGGGATTCTAGAATCATCAGGTCATGACTTTGAAGACTGGCTTGCCACTTATCAGCCCATGGCCCAGGCAAGTTACATGGTCCACCATGGTACTGGTGTTCCCATCTGAACAATGGAACAATACTACCCCCTAAAGGAGTGGTTGTGAAAATTAAATGAGGTAAATACAAATAAAGTGCCAAGCATCAATGTCACCATCGAGCAGGTACCCAATGAATCAGCTAACCATTATGCTACATTTTTAGTTTTATTTCCAACTTTTGTTAGCTATGAAAACTCCATCTTTACTATTTTTAAACCTCCCTACACTTCAACCACTGTAAAATAAAACTTATACTTTCCCTTATATTCTACTCTCTTTTGATGAGGAGTCAGGGAATGAGATAATGTATATAAAAGGAAAAAGGGGCCGGCCCAGTGGCGCAATGGATAGTGCGCCGCTTGGGAAGCGCGGCGGCGCTCCTGCCCAAGGGTTCGGATCCCACATACAGACCAGTTCATGCTCACTGGCTGAGCGAGGAGCGGGAGCAACACCAAGGGTTTCAATCCCGTTGCCGGTCCCCGGTCCGGTACGGGGGCAACACTGAGGGTTTCGATCCGTTGCCGGACACGGAAAAAGACAAAAAAAAAAATAAATAAAAAATAAAAGGAAAAAGAGGGGGAGAAACAGAGTCTGTACAATCTACAAATTAGGGCTGACAGCCCCATACAACCAGCAACTTGCTAGAGTAAGGCAAAATATGAGCACAAAGATTTTAGACTTAGGAAAAATAAATTTACAAATAAGCATAAGGTACAGAAAGCATATCCAAAAACACTGACAGTCTACTAGAAGGACCAAAAGATTCTCAATCAGTAAACACATTTCTTAAAAACAGACAATAAGCTCCTTAGCTGTTAATAAACCACAGTTCTGAAAAGCAAGATGATTCTGCTTGGTTTACACCACAGACTGTGTAAGTTCTTACAAACTCAATAGGAAGGAATCCCGATCAATGGCCAGGATTTAATTAAGGTGCTAATTCGAGTATGGCAGTAACTCTGAGGGGACTGTGGAATGAGGCTCACCTGGATACTCTGAAGCATCCACATCCTCCAACCCCAGACCTGGAGAGTCTGGCATGCGTGACTGTCCATGCCATGATTCTGACTTGTGCACACGTGTTCACGGCACTTGGGAACTGGGATAACACAGCTTACCTTTAATGACATTCTTCTCAAGTTCACCTTTTTTTGAATAACTTGATAAAATTTTTTCATGACAATTTCCATGAATTTCTCCACCTACATTTGACTTCTGTCACTTACAGGTGCCATCTGACTTATCACATATTTCTCTGCCTACATTTGACCTCTGTCACTTATAATTGCCATCTAACTTACCACGTAAACAATTTCCAAACAGCTTCTCATGTCAGCTCCATCAGAAACAGTCATCCTCTACTAAATCGAATATGTCACTCCTTTACTCAAAACCCTATTCACTCCGAGTAAAAGTAGTTCTTACAATGGGTTTAAAAAGAAAAAAGGGAGCCCCAGGTGATCTGCTGCACCTGTCACCCACCTGTGCTCAAATCCAACTACTTTCCCTCTTGCTCACTCCACTCCAGCCACATCAGGCACACACCCACCTCAGGGCCTTTGCACAGCCTGGAACACACTCTCCCCAGAAATATTAATAGATAATTCCCTTCCCTCTTTCTCATCTTTGCGCAAATGTAGGCTTCTCAATAGGGCTGACCCTGGCCACCTTACAAAAATCTGCAATTTGCCCCATACCCCTTACTCTGCTCTATTTCTTTTTATTTTTCACTTTCACTTGTCACTCTGTAACATCCAAAACAATGCGTCTCCTTCTAACGTTCTGTATATGTGTTTTATTCACACTCATGAGGACATGGATCTTCATCTGTTTTGTTCACTAGAACTGCATGATACATAGTAGGTGCTTGCAAAGATCGGATGAATGGATGAAAGAATAATTTAAAGACCATAATTGGAGAGACCACAATAGCACAGTCTTTAACAGAAACAACTATAAGCTGGGGTTGAGATTCTAAAGCCAACTAGAGAACATATTTTTATTTCAAGAAATTGTTGCTCAATGAGTTAACTTCTTCAAAAAGCTATAAACGCATACCACTAACTAAAGGCCACCCAGGAAAAATGTTTGAAGTAAAATAAGAAAATCGAGGACAATATTCTGCTGATCAGAAAACACGTTAAATTGAACCACCATGCACAATAAAACTAGTCATGTGACTGTCATATATGAAGTGAAACACCTACAGGAAGATTCGATGTGCACAGTGAAAGCACTACATCACAAATAGTAACTCAGTTACTATTTGTAACCTCTGCCTTATCTCTCAGTTGGCTTTTAAGAATAAATTAAATATATGAATACACTGATGTGTTGACATTTGCTGATTCAGTGCTTTTCAAGTACCTGGAACTTCAGAACCCATTTGAACTGTTTCACTAGTTACCTTTATTGCTCTTGTGCGATTGTTTCAAAATCTGGTAAAAAAGAAGGATGCTCAGGGTTTAGCATATTCCATTGTTAATTCATACTGGTTTTCGGTTCTTGGCTCAGTTTAAACCCCTAGTTATAAAGGCTTATCTTGTAGTAGAACATCCCAGCAATCAACATTTTAATGATATTTCACCTTTATGTAGGTAACATCACTGTTCAAAGTTAGTGGTAGGAAAACTGAAAGTAAACGTAAGATATGATAGAAAGCATGAGTATAGATACACACTTTAAACAAAATCCTGCCCAATCTATAAACTAAATTAAGTAATTTGGGCAGCCTACAGTGGCCTAATACCAGCACTGACATAAAAGCCATATTTGCAAATATAGAGGTGTTTCTCAAAAACAAAGCCAAGCAATAAGAGCTATCTTTAAAACAGAAATTATCTCTAAGTCTTCCTTCTATGATTTAGTAGCGTCCACAACATTAATCTGTGGTGGTTATATATAGCCAGGAATGCACACATGCGAAAACTGAGGGTGTCCCCATCCAGAGAGTTAGTGTTATTCAGAGCGACAGCATCTTCCATTAGTGTGTACTCAGTAAATACATTTTGTCCAAATTTATAAACAATAACATTAGTGCTCGAAACAAATCAAATTAAAATACTGAAGGGCAATAAGCCTGTTTTTGAATCAAAGATTCTGTCACCTGTCAAAAATTAGACATGCCCTAAAAGAAGAAATAGAGCTCGCAGGATTGCCTAGAAGTTGGACAACTGAGACTAAATTCTGGGTGACACAGGCAGCAAAAAGTTCTAGTTTTAAAAGACTGCATCTGGCTTTTGCCATCTAATTTCTTATTAACCACACAGGATGACTTTAACATTTTAAGCTGTGATACCAAAAGAAAAGCTAGTTAGAACTATATATACTAGTGCCTATATAATGGCTACTCTATTTTACAAAAACCACTGTGTAAATTATATTTTGTTCTCTCATCCTTAAAGACACGATTCGTCCAAATTGCAGAAGACTAAGGAACAAATATGTTTTCAGAAGAAAGCAGAATTCTTAGAAACAGAAAGCAGAATGATGGTTACCAGGGACTCAGGCAGGAGGAAACGGGAGTCATTGTTCAATGGGTATATAGGATTTTAGATGAAAAAGTTCTGGAGCTCTGTTTCCCAGCAATGGGAACATACTTAACACTAACGAACTGTACGTTTAAAAATGGTGAAGGGGTAAATTTTATGGGTTTTTTAGCCACAATTTTTAAAATAGAAAAGGAAGCAATGAAGACTAAATCTCCAAGTTTGAGCCTATGAAAAAGAAGTTTTCCTTAACGATACTGTATGTCAGGCTGGTTTATTAATTGCTTGGAACAAAAATATAAAGAAAACACTGGAGACAGGCAGCACACCTGCACTTGAATGTCCTTTGGCATATGTTTATTCATTACTGAGTAGAGTGAGCCGTTTGTGCCTTTATGTTTCATTTTCATTCAATTTTCAAAGGAGTCGTCTATTGACCGATTGCCCAATGGAAAAATTTCAAAAGCATTTATTGTATCATTAACAGCTCCATTTTCAATCAATGTGCCTCCAAGCCTGTCAGGGAAACCTACGCAGAGCAGCAGTAAAACACACTGTGATTTCTCTGCTGAGATGCCCTGTGTTTCAGTTTTAGGAACACAGTGCAGAGGTGTGTGTGTGTGTGTGTGTGTGTGTGTGTGTGTGTGTGTGTGTGTGTGTGTGTGACACGAGACATAACTCTAAACAACATGCTGTGTTTTACCAAATCCTCGGCCACAAATACTTTCTGTATGACAGTTCTATAAAGACCAAACTGAAAAAGCTACAATTACTAACATAAATATTCTTGAGAAATCTTTTGTGTATGTACTCAAGAAGTATGTGTCCCTCCGGCTTATCAACGCCTTCTGACACACCTGGGTACTTCTGAATTAAGGAACCTGATCCTGAGTTCACAGGTACAAAATGGACTGGCAAGATAAGTAGGACTAGCATTTCCCCTGGATTTCAAGCTTGTAACCCTCAACCCAGAAGTCACCATTGGTTCACCAATGAAGAAACTGGAATAGTGTTGATAAGACTGTTTACTCCTGAAATGATCAGCTTAAACTAAGTTTACTCAGCAGGCTGATGACTTGGGCAGGAGTCTTCATTTTTAGGGATGTCATACAGATAACCAAGTACAGTACATAAAAGATAGAGACCTTGTGACAAAGACAAAAAACAACAACCGGTTTCATTAAATCAATAATAAGTTGAGTGTAAAGAAAGTATTACAGTGATGTTGCAAAAAGAAAAAGGTATGTGTATAAATGTATAAAAATATGAATGTATACAAATACATATGCACAAAAATATGAATATATATATTCCTAGAAGTACTGTTTTCAATACTCAAGGAAAGATGGGTTGTTGAAATATAGGAATGAAATAATTTCTTTTATTTCAACATCAAATACATAAGCCATATTATTCATGGTTTATTTGCACGTTTTCCTTACAAATTATTTACCAGTCTGGTAAACCTTCATTATTCTCCAATGGTTCATGACAAAGTGTCCTGAATTGCTTCAACACTATCTACTTCACAGTGTCTATCCAATTTGGCTAAGAAATTTCAGTTATTTTATTAATGCCTCCATAAAGAGAGTGTTAGGGCATAGCCAATAAATGGAACCCCCCCCCCATTTCCCATGCCCACCATAAACAGTAGTTAAGAAATAGCAAAGACAGCTGACTGGTTAGCTCACTTGGGAAAGCACGGTGATGGTAACACTAAGGCCAAGGGTTCGGATCCCCTTCCTGGCCAGCCACCAAAAAAATCAGCAGCAGCCGAGGGGCATAAAGGTCCATAGGTCAGTAAGTGTTCAATGGATGGCAAAAGTCAGAACACAGCACCCCAAAGGCTCCGGGAACAGGGGCTCTACCTCACCAGGGCCTGATGCTTCTAGGGGTCTTTACTGGCCCAAATGGCAAAGGGAAAAGGAAAGGAATTTGTAAAGAGAATGGCTGTGAAGGCAGAGGCCAGAGAATGCCCAGAAACACATCCCAGGTGTGGTCAACAAGTTTTGATGACAGTAAATAGACCAGTGAGTATTTCACCTTCTTTTCTGATAGTGGTAAACACCTTTTCTCTCTCTCTCTTCTGAAGACATTAGAAAAAGAGCTAAGAGCTTCATTTCAAAAAATGAACTCTTTACAGAAAATGTCAAATCGTTATTCCATCAACCTCTTCAGACTCAACTGAAGGATGATGAATTTCAACTTAGTAACAACTTCACACAGTTGTAAATTAAATGTGCAAACTTCAAACAGCGAGGTTTCCCACTGCAGAAGAATTTTACTTGAGAGCAGCGCAGGCGGCAGGGACTGTACTGTGCTTGTCCGTATCGCCAGAATACACAGCTGGCTGAGATGTGCCAAGATTTCTTCACGAAAATAGGATTTCCTCCATGAAAGGCTGGGTGATCAAGCATGAGAGTTACTTGAACTTTTTTTTTCCCCCAAGCCACAAATTAAAACACAAAGAAGATCAAGAGCCACCTGGAATTGAGAAACCATGTTCAAAACCAGCATTATACAAAACTCGCTGTACAAATAAAATAAAGTGAAGGACTCTCCTAACTCTTAAATCAGACCTTAAGAGAAAATTTTTCTACTGCATTCAATATATTAACCAAGTTTAATAAAACTCTGATTTATATGCAACTCTTTAGACACAGTTCAGTTGTGATGAAACTCAGAATGTATATAGTTATAAATATAAAGATGACTAAATTCTATTCTGGTTCTTGAGTATTTAATTGGTCTGAAGTTAACTTCCTTATACAGGCTTAAAGAAAAAACTGTTGATACTCAACAGGAAGCCAAAATTATGGGGCTTTGAATTCCAGAAAAGAATTTTTTCCTCCAAAGACTAAGCAAAGTTAAATGCAAATAGTATGTAAGAATCAGAGATATTTTGTTGTTGTTATCTACATAGTAGTAAAATAAACTAGACATCTATTTTTTGTTTGAAGATGTGTTTTTCTAGTCTCCCTTAAAAGAAAAATGTTAACTAGAGACGTGCCAATTACAGAAACCTTAAAATGTGGCCTTTAAGAATTTTCCTTTAAAATGGAACAATCTAGAAAGAACAGGTATACATATAGATCAAAATAAGTATATAATATTTTCATGTGTTAGGAATAGTCATAACTTCAATATATTATTGACATAATAATGGAAGTCTAAAATGGGAAAAAGAAAGACTTCTATCTTAAATAACCATATCTCCAAAGCCATCAGGAAACTCATCAGGAAAAATAAAGCCTTGTGAATCTCTCATGATATGATGGAGACCATTTGAACCACATTTTAAATAAAATCTGGTTGTCTTTCTGATTCTACTACCTGGACACACCTGCTTAAATATATTAATGAAATATACTAATGAAAAACATAACAACAAATTTAAACCTTGATTATAAAATATATGTGTGACAATTGCTCCTAACCCCCAACCCAAAACCAACTCACTCTCAAAAGTGTTAAAAGAATATATTGATCATCTTATTGATTATAAGCAACAAATATTTTTTCACCACAGATGATTAAAAATGAGATAAATATGAGTATATCCACTTCTATAATGCAATATAATTTTAAGCAATGTTTAATGTTGGTAGCCACTATTATTACATCCTGTTATTTTGTAGTGCCAGCAACCATACATTTATGTTACCTTTTTTTTAAAAAAAAAACCACATGAACTTATTCTCAACTATAAATTCTTCCTACTGAGAATGCAAATATTTTCCTCATTCCCCCATGACAAACAGCTATTCTGCCAAAAGTTTTGAAGAAACAAGGTTCTAGGCAAATAATCTGGGTGTTGCTGACATTAATATGTGTGTGGTATATATGGAGTGTGTGTATGTGTGTGCACACATGTGTATGTTTTCAGTTGGTGGGGTTTGGGCTGCCTTTTGTGAAAGATAGCTACTACAACAAATGAAACTTAAAATTTGTGACTCTTGGATAATTCCCAGGCAACAGCCTCTCCTCAAGCCTTCTTCCACATTCCTCAAGGGGTTTCCTCCTTCTGTTCCCAAGAAAGAGCACCTAAGCAACATCCTGGTCTTGGTCTCATGGCATTCAGAGAGAACCATATTCAGCCAAGGAGCACAGATGGTTGAGAAGGAAGACACGCAGCCCGATGGCTGCTGCAAAGCAGGGTGGACAGCAGTCTAAACCCCAGAGTTTACAGCACGTGTGGACTTGGCTCAGTTTGGCTGCTGTTCAATCTGGGAGCAGCTGCGTTTCACTAAGAATTCCTCACATTGGCAGTATTTTTCATGAAGCACCTTTTTCAGGTGCTAAGCCCTATACCAGGCACTTTTCAAACATTATCTAATTTAACTCACACAAAAACCCCACGGGAGGGAGAAACTGAAGGGCAGGGAAGATAGATAACTTGCCCCAGCTACTAAATGGGAGATCGAAGATTGAAACTCACATTTGCCCACTTCCAAAGGCTTGGCTGGGCAGGCAGTGATGAAGGAAGCCAAACATTCCTCCAATCCATAAAATGTCCAAATGGCAATGCTTAAACAAGCTACGGTTTTCTTTTATCAGTTGAGTAGTTAAATATGAAGGTTATATGAGGCAAGGAGTCTTCTCTTAACCAACTTCTGAGAAGATTCAACTGTTTACTACACCTGGTTAATTTCTCAGAGTCTTCTAGCTCCATCTCAAAATTAGCATGTCTCTTTTCTGCAACAGTATCACATCACCTTCCCCTTGGAATTATTTCTCAGGAATCCCACTTTAGCCACACATCTAAAAGCCCATGCATCACCTAAAGAGCATGACACCACAAAACCCCAGATGAATCAGATGGTGACTTTGTTCTTTGCCTGAAGATGCTTTCAATTCTTAGAAAAATGGTTGGGTCTGAAACTAGGTTCTAAGTGTAGGTTTAACCTCATGCTTTGATATGTAACTCAGGTTTGCTTTAGTAGCCTGGACTCAGGACCTTAAAAACGTTAACTCATTGGCCGAGGGCCCCTAAGGGTGTGTTCCTTGGTGACTGCACAGAAACAAATGGGATCCTCAGTTTCAAGCCACAGGGAGAGCAAACCAACAGATATAAAAGAGAGAAGGAGGTCCTCTGTTCCATGAGAGAGACAGCTTGGCTCTCCCAGAAAGACCAGCAGTCCTGGAGGGTCTGTGCGAATCCGAGGCTGAGTAAGACCAGCAGCCATGTGCACCCTCACATCAGAGCTCCAAACAGTGGAACGGGAGCTGGTGAGAGGTTGCAATCACATTCTTCTTACATAACCCAAAAGCTCCAAGTTTGTAAGTCACAGTCACTGAAAGGCACCTGCAGGGGACACCTGCACTTGCCCAAATTAGAGGTGCCTTTCAGTGAATAAATGCCAGCTCTGGTTTCGCATTTAGATTCATGGGCCTTCTCCATGACACTAAATGGCCCAACCGCAGTATTTGTCTAAAGTGTTTGTCTAAACTGGATTTTGTTCGGCAGATCGTATCACAAAGAGCCCATCCTTTTGGTGGCTTTTTAGAAAAGGAGACAAGAAGAATAGTACCCAGATTTCTTTGAAGATCATTGTTGGAGAAGTTCTGAAAAAATGACTGTTTTAAGACAGTTTTGTTTACAATTCAAATTCCAAAAAAATTCCTGAAGATTATCTAACAGTCTAAGGTGTCAAACAGACACCCAAGAAGCAAGTTAAATCTGTTCATTCTTATCTGACTTAAAGAACTACCTAAGCATCTCAAAGAACTACCTAAGCATCTCTAATAGTTGTTGTGCCAGCAGCTGCTGGTACAAGAAGTGAAAGGACAATACCCATTCCCCTTTCCAGCTCACGCTAATCATCCAAAGATGATTCCAAAACTCCAGCTTCACATGGTTTGGACAGATATGGGTGTTATTCGCAAGTGGTAACTGGCAAGTTGAGCAAAACCGTAATCGCACTAACAGCTGGCAGCGAGATGCACACCCAGATTGTACAGAGGGTGGGGTGGGGAGCAGAGGAGTCCTGATACCCCTGTGCCCATCAGAGCACCTTTGCAGGAATTTGGAACTACAACTGAGAACATGAGTTTGCATCTAGATCTCTTTGTGGCAGGACTTCTGATTCTAGGCTCACTGCTGAGATCGAGCTTTTTCTACCCTTCATGAGGTATGGAGCAGTGGAGCACAGGTCTTCAGACAGAAAAGCCAGCCCATGAGAGAAAGAGACTGGGTGTCTGACCACCCAGACCTGGCTCGGATAATCTCATTATCCTCAACTCCATTCCCCTACCCCCCAGGTATGTGAAACACCCCTATAATGTGAGAATTGATTTCCATTTTCTACTAACGTCACCTCAAAGTAGTTCTTTGCTCATAACCTAAGAAGTCCTAAGTAATTCAGAAATACAATTTTAACTTTTTTTCCAAGGAAAAAATGTCCATGTGTGTGTCTTAGGTAACCACATTTCAACGATAAAGACTGTGCTTGGATTTATAATAAACATACCGGAATAGTGAACTATAAAAAGTTTTTTGAGGAAAATAAAAATAATTTGATTCTGTAAAATTATACTTGAGTTGAGAATTATTTTTGTAAACATGCTGTCCTATGGGCTTACATTCACACACATTTATGGGAGCAAAGTAGAGACATAGATGGAGCCCATGAGCTTGTTCTTGATTTTTTATAACGGAATGTATTCTTCTCTTCCAAGAATTTTACTAATTGTTTAACAACTAAAATCCAAGTGATGTGATATGTACATCTGAAGACATACATGTTTTGTATTTCACGCAGATGCATAAATAAAACATACATGCTTTCCATACACAAAAGCCAGCAGGTGCATGGGCTGGTGAAGGCAACCCCATCACCTGCCACCTAGATCTGCAGGTAGGGCAGGGAGCTCTAGAGGAACAGAGCAGACAGCAAAAGAAATGAAAGGTGGACTACTTGGGGGGTAGCGGGGCAGCCCAGGCTACCAGTCCAGCCCTCACCAGCTCGCCCTCACAGCCTGGGAGCAGTCAAGGACCGACAGGGAAAGTGGTGGTGAGCAGCCTCAGAAAGTATCAGCTGCCTCCCACAGGGAGATGCTGGGGAACCACAGGGGCCTGGCCTTCCACACCAGGGCACCTTCCGGTCTCTCAAACTGGCTCTCATCCTCTCCCTGATTAAGTGAGATGGCAGCATTGCCCCTGCTAGGCACTGAATTGTGTCCCTGCCCAAATTCACACATTGAAGTCCTAACCCCCAGTGTGGCTGTACCTAGAATGAGGAAGTAAGTAAGATTAAATGAGGTCATAAGGGTTGAGTTCTGATCCAACAGGATTAGTGTCCTCAGAAGAAGAGACACTAAAGAGCTTGCTTGCTCACTCTCTGCCATGTGAGCCTGCAGCAAGAAGGCCGCCATCTGCAAGCAGGGAAGAGAGCCCTCACCAGAAACCTAATCAGCCAGCACCTTGATCTTGAATTTCCAGCCTCCAGAAGTGGAGAAAATAAATTCCTATTAAGTCACCCAGTCCATGGTATTTTGTGATGGCAGCCCAAACTATGACAGCCACATACCACAAATTCCATCTTAACCTTCTTTGAAAAACAAGTAGATAGAAACCCATCACCTTTATAGCTGAAAATGCCTGAAAACATAAGGAAGAGCAATTTTGTCTTAAGGACAAACTTCTATTTTCGAATACATTTATGGAGTCAATGCCTCCAGTTCAAAAAAGAAAAGGGGGGGTGTCTGTGGTGGAAGCCCATGTAGTCTGATGTGACAGCAGAATTTGCTTTAATGAAATTATAAGAGGACTGTTCAAAAATGTGGCTTCAGTTTTAAAATCTCTTGCTCTCGCTCTCTTTCTGGTAGAAGCAATTTCCTTGATGCCTAGCTTTGGTCAAAATAACGTGCCATACATATTTCAAAACAATAGGGGGTACATGATATATACATACAAATTTTATTCGTCAATTATTAAAAAAAAAAAAAAACCTATCTTCCCAGAGGCGACCGTAGGAATAGGGAGTGGGGACTAGAGCAGACAGCAGCCTCCCTGCACTCGCCACGGGCGCGAGTACCCGAGGGCTGATCACCACCACGCTGCTGGCTTTCTGAGAGGAAGCCAGGCACTGACCCACAGTTTCTCTGTAAAAACTGTTAATACCGGGGGTAATTTTAGAACAACCTTAACAGGTTTTCCTCCCCAGGCTTATTAACCTACTGAGAACATGTAACAAAAACAGGATGTAAAGAACAGATCTTTTGGCTTGCCAGCTGGTTGCTTCCAAGCAGGAGTTAATTCTTTACAGTGAAAGTACCAATCACATGTGCTCAAAACGTCAGGCCTGATTTTCTTTCTGGTTCCATCACATCTGTGGCTGCCCAAATGCAACTTATGGGGACAAGATCCATTTTGACTAAATCTCCTCATGGTAATAATCACTGGGCAAAATTATAAACATGCTCACAATGTGGCCTCATGGCATCCGCTTGTTAGGAATGACCTTTAGCTGTGTTACTGGAGGGGACTGGCACTGGAGCACACTGTCGCTCAAAGGTGCTCAGGTGGGAAAGGAAGAAGCCAGGATGAGCCTGGCTCGGAAACCGCAAAAGTGAGAGAGGAGGAGGACTGAACAAATGCGGGGCTGCTGCGGGCTGGCTGAACTGTCCCAGGCATGTGTGAGAGGGGGCTCAGGGCCCTGGGGCTGCAGGGTGGGCGACGCCAGGAGCTACAGGGGTCTGCTACAGCTCAGGGTCTGCCATGGACAGGCTGTCCGACCTTGCACAAATTCTGTGACCCCTCTCTGCCTTCATTTCCTAATCTGTAAAATTGGGCATAAAGTTCCTCCTAAGCAGGATTCTTGTGGACATTAAATAGATTTTCTCATGTGAAAAACTTGAGCAGTGTGTGGGCAGAGAGCAGAAGCCCCATAGCAGCTAGGGGTCACTGCTCATTAGTGGTGTTATGACTGGTCTATTAGAGAGTCCCTCTGCTTTAGGAGCAGTGTGATGGCCAAAGACCAAGTAGAAGGGGGTAGAGGTGTGGGGGTACGAGACAGCTGGTCCCAGCCAGGGGAGCAGGCCTCTCTTCTGCAAGGGTATGCGGAGTGCTGAAAGGACACTACAGCAGAGGCCTCGTCATGCAAACTAGGGCAAAATGAAAAGGTCCAGGGGTGGCTGCTGGACACGGGAACACCAGGCCCACTCCCAGACACAGCAGAGCCCCAGGTCTAGGACTATAATGACAGAACAGATAGGATACTGACTCCCTTGCCTTGGGTTCACAACCTGAGTGAGCTGTGGCTGCAGGAACAGGCTGAAGGGTAAGTGTGGGCTGCATGTGGCCCATACCCTCTCTCCAGGCTGTGTCCCAAGCAGGTAACATGGGGCTACTGCATCTGCCCAAGAGTTCACCTTTCCTTCATTCATCCACCCAAAGGGGACCTTTGCCTCATTTGCACAATTGTGCTAAACATGTTGCCTAGCACCTTCCTGAGACAGGTTGACACATACACTGAATGAGGAAACCGCCTCCAGTGAAACATTGACACAAACAGGAATTCAATGACAGCCAGGAGAGTTGGTAGAATCCAACCAGTGTCTAATTTTACAGACTCCTCCACATTCCCCAGGCCTATTACATAAGACACTGTTTTAATTCTATAGTTGGAAAGCGTTGGATACACTCTCTGTAGGAAGAATAAACCTACATATCTGAAACTATTTAAGATTATTAATGACAATATGAAGCTGAAAAACATAAAGTTCCAAAACCTATTTTATTTGAGGATCATAATCATGACTCAGACTTGAAACTGAAATCAGCTTGACACTTTTCACTCCCTGACTGCTCATACCGCTGAGCTGGAACTCAGAAAACCATCGATGAGTTCTCCTAATTGTAGCAACTCAAACATTAACAATCACCTTTATGTCTTTTCTTCTCCGCAGCATCACGAGGTGACCGAAGGAAGAGAGCAGGTGCATGTTGCTGAGCACCTGTCGTTACCATGCTCGTCTCAGTCTTCCCAAGCTCAGCAGATTTGTCCAGAGCACACGGTATTCTCATGGAAGGCTAGTCTTACATTTATCCCCCAAACTCCATTTAGAGTGGGGACAAAAGGGCACAGGTAACTTGAGTTGTGAGTTCATGGCTTAAATCAGATAAGCACTTGACCACATAGCAGGTGTATTAGCAAAAAATCTGTGCTAAAAGCTTTTCAATCTGAATTTGCAATTAACTGTTACCAGGCAGCCATCTGAGACGGTCCAAAGCCTCGATAAAGAGCCCGCAGCGCTCCCCTTTTGCCACCTGGGCTTTGCCTCTCGGCTCCAGTGTCTTGGCATCTCTGTTCCTGCCATAGGGCCCTGGGGCTTTTCCAGGCTTCTCCGCTCCAAGTCTTTGAACCATCTGCTGCCTCCCATCTGAGTCCCCAGGAAACAAGACGTTTCTCCCAACAACACAGACATGCAAGATGTAAAAATGGTCTGCTTGTCTCTTCCCTAATCAGATCACTGTACTTCCCCAGGGGTGCCCAAGGAAATGCCATCCTGGCCACCCTCGAGGGCTGCTGGAAGTGGATTATTCAGGAGATCTAATTGCCTCAAAAAAAAAAAAAAGCATGGCAATTGGAAGGTCCTGGCTGATTTCATTAAAGCAAACTCTGCTGTCACAAACTACACGGGATTCCAACACAGACCTGCCCCCCGCCCTCTCTTTTTTGAGCTGTCTTGAAATGGGAAAATTAATAACCATGACTTGGAGAGCCTAATGCCATGTGGCCAGCACTGTCCCTTACATTATATTATTTGATTCTTAAGCTTGTTGATGTGAAGAATAGAGACAAAGACACTAGCATTTACTGAGTGCCTACTGAATGCTGGGGACTGCACTAGGCACTTTATATATAAGGCTGAGTCTAATCCTCATAGTACCCTGAGAGGCAGGAATTATTCAGCGGGAAATTTAATTATTACTAAGTCGCTTCAAAAGCACTGGGATAAAAACACCAGCTTTAAAGTGTTTTTTTAAAGATTAAATAAGTTTTGCTGCCCAGCAGAGCACCAGGTATACAGTAGGTCCTTCGGAAAACATTTGTTCCTTTTGCTTTCTTAGTGAGAAGAGTGTCACTTACACAACTGGCTCCACATCAAATGTTCGAGGCAAGATCTAGGGTTCAACCCAGGCCTCCCTGCCTCCACCTGGACCCACCCACACAGAGTTCCTCTCACCACGTGGCATCCCGGACCCAGGGTAGTCCATTTCTAACACAAGGGACACGAGGTTACTGTGGCTTGGGCAGGCTTGATAACTTGCAAAATGGTGCAGAAGCCACCAGGATGGGACCCTAATTTTAAATCTGGTCTTTGTTTAGACTATGACCTTCTAGGTAGTCTTTTCTGAAATATATTCTTTTCTAAAAATAAAATATTATAGATGCTCTGGTAGGGGGAGGGGAGGACAGAGTATAGGCAGAGATGAGAGGGAGGCTGACCAGTTCCTAACCTCACATCCCTTCCTGGGGACGTGCTACATTTTGTTTCCCCATTGCTTTTTCTGAAGGATGCTTTCCCCTTTGCTTGCTAGAACAACACCAGATTCATGCTAAAGTGCTAATAAGACAAAGCAAAAATCTCCCAAACGGGGGTGCAAGGGTTGCTTTGGGTATCGCAGTGAGCGATAAATAAGTGCCCAAAGCAGCCTAATGTGGGAGGCCTATGCACCAGTTTCCTGGGGCTGCCGTGACACAGTGCCACGGGAAGGGTGGCTTAAAGCAACAGAAATTTATCCTCTCACAGTTCAGGAAGACAGAAGTCCAAAATCAAGGTGTTGGCAGGGTTGGATCCTACTGCAGGCTCTGAGGGAGAATCTGTTCTGTGCTTCTCTCCCGGCTTCTGGAGGTGGCTGGCAGTCTTCGGCGTCCCTTGGCTTGCAAACGCATCACTCCAGTCTCTGTCTCCGTTGTCACCTGGCCTCCTCCCCGAATGTCTGCGTTTTCACATGGTTTCTCCTCTGTGCACGCGTGTGTCTGTCTCTGTGTCTCTTCTCCTCTTCTCACAAGGACACAGGTCATACTGGATTAAAGACCAACCCTGCTCCAGTATGATCTCACTTTAACTTACATATTATTTACTTCTGTATCAACCCTATTTCTAAATAAGGTCACATTCAGAGGTACTAAGGGTAAGGACTTCAACATATCTTTTTTTTTGGGGGGGGGGGAGACACAATTCAACGCACGATAGCTTGTCTTCCTAAACAGTGCATGAAAGAAAAACCCTGCCTGTTCTTCGTCCTGCCTTCTTTCTCCAAGTTGTGTCTCTGAAGAAGTCAGAAACTACAACATAAATCAAGCAAGCTAGGAACACTGGCTGAGAGGGAGGCAGAAAGAGCCCCTGTGCTGGACAGGCTCTCAGTAACACAGGAACAACGCACGCCTCTGTTCTACTTCAAAACTTACTCTTGCTCTTATGCAAGAGATGCTTGTTTGGTTTTCCAAATTTTCTTCTTATAAATAATGTCCCCATCTTCCAAAGCCTCTTACTTTTAAGAAACAACCCTGCCCCAGCTGGGTATATTAGTTATTTCATTGAGTTTTCAAATAAAAAAAGCATCCCCCAATTTCTTCCCACACCATCAACATTAACGCTAAAATGCTAGAAGAAATCTATCTTTTCTCCACGTCAAATCTTTACATTTGGTTAGCAAGCGTGGACCTTGGCAATGACCATCTCGAAAACAGTGGTTAGCTTGCAAGCAGGCAAACCTGTCATTACAGTCGGCCAGTCCTGCTCACCGAAGTTTATTTTTGAAAGTACGAGTTCTCTCAAGGAGCATGTCAAAGGCTCTTAAAGTTTCTCTAGAAAGAGAAGATTTTTAAAGCAGAAAAAAAGGGCCACCAACGAAAATGCTGTAATTGCATTGAAAAGCCACTATGTCTCACACACACACACACACACACACACACACACACACACACACACACACACACACACAACCCCTCTCTCTCTGATTTTGTTGGGAGTAGGGGGTCAAAGATCTGCTTTGGCAACTATGTTTTTTTGGAGCCAGAAAATTGAGATTAAATCCCACTCAGCCACTCCTTAGCCACCAGACCTTGATAAACCACTGGTCTTTTGGGGTTTCAGTTTTTTCGTCTATAAAATGAGGATACTACAACTTTCCTTGACGGTTTGTAGTAAAAATGAAAAATGTCAAGTAAAAGGTACATTGTAGGGAACCAGGCCCACAGCGGAAGTTCACTTAAGGGTGGTGCTGCTGTTGTTCATTTGTGAGTCTTATTGTTTCTGCTGTAATTACACCATAACTGTCATTCATATTATTACTAGGTCTGAAGGCCAGTGTCTCACTGAGTTTCCCAACTACTTCTCTAGCTTTCCACAAGCCGCCCCCAAATGGAGCCTATTTCCTGCTCCAAGAACCCCTGACAATTTGTAGGAATGCCATAGCGCACCCTTTGACCTCTCCTTCCCAGGTAATCGGGAAGAGGGGGACGGCTGACCCTGCATCCCCAAGGAGGAGCTCAACTCTCTTTGCAAGAAGGGTGGGCAGGAAGAGGACACACTAAGATTCTTCTCAAATGGGAAATTTAAAACAAAGTCAAACCTCAATAAACAATTTAAACATACTGGAAAATATACTGTATTTCTTGGGGGACAAAGTTACTATCTGAAACAAATCTACATTATGGCCCACTTCACTCATCACCAGTGAAGCCGCTGGTCCAATCGCGTGGCCCTTGCAGGAAACACTGCTTCCCATCGTCCAAAATCCACCAAGTATTCACTCTGGTCACTGTTGTCTACTCCACCTTCATATGTCAAGTTACAACCTCCACATTATATACTCCATTAATTCACAAAATATCATTTCTAAAATTTCAGTAAGAATAGTAAACTTAGGGCTACATAGCTAGCTCGGTTGGTTAGAGTGTAGTGCTGATAACACCAAGCTCCAGGATTTGATTCCTGCGCCAGCCAGCTGCCCCCCCCCCCCCCAAAAAAAGTAACTAAAAAAAACTCTTAGCTTCAATTCCTCATTCTAATGTGCTCTGGGACACATTAAGGCAGCTGCACATGGACAAAGGCACAGCTGCCTGGAATGATGGCCATGTTTGCGTCATCTTTATGAATTCCTAATTACTGGTATTCAGATTTATTCTAGTCTATAGCTATAATCCTTAGAAGGAGGAAGAGGGTTAGCAGTGGTATTTAGGAAATGCCACGGACTGGGCAATTCCTGGGTGGCACAGAGACGACCTGCCTCTCCAGAGGAAATGGACCCAGGTCTGAGTCAGTCAAAGCTGCTGTCGAGAAGGGAATGCCAAACATGCTGCATTACAGAAAGAAAATTCATTTTGTATCTTTATTTTTCTGTCTCCATCAATAATGATCTCCCATTAAGTCTCCCATTAAGTATTTAATCTAGTAAATAAAACAAAAAAGCAGATTATAAGGAATATATAAAAAGTATGGTCCCATTGGAGTAAAAACTATACACAGACGCAAAGAAACAGAGAGAGATCTGAAAGAAGGTACTATTCCGAGGTGTAAGGGGATTAGTTCTGAAGACCAGAATTACGGTGATGGACACATTTTCTCCTTCTCACTTGCTTTCTTCTCTAACGACGCTGCAGTACACAGGAATGGCTTCATAGTAAGAGACAAAAACAATGCAAGTTTCCGTCCACTGTTTTAACCCAACTTTGCCCATTTCAGGTAAGAACTGCCTCCCCAGGATAAATTCCACACTCCCTATCTGGCTGTGTTTGCCGTCTTCCTTTTAATTTTTTGCAGTCTCTGCTTTTCCCTGCTCCTCCCTTCTCTCCTGTTCTTACTCTTTTCTAAGCATTCGCCCTTTGTCTGTCTCTCGTCTTGCCCCAGACCCTTTTGCTTTCTATAGTTTCTCTCTACCTCAGGTCTGTCCAAGTGAAATAGAATATGAGCTACAAATGCCATTTAAAATTTTCTAGTAGCCACATTCTTAAAAGTAAAAAAAAAAATCCTGCTGAGATTAACTGTATTAATATATTTTATTTAACCTAATATATCCAAAATATTATTTTCACATATTAAAATGATATATTTTAAAATTAAAAATATAAAATTATGTAAATGTAGGAAAGTATGTAAAATTACAATTTGTTACATTTATAACAAAATTATAAATATTAAAATTTATAATATAAAAATGGAGTTACTTCACATTCTTTGGTATTACTCTAAGTCTTTGAGATCACGTGTGTCTCTGACTCTCCCAGCACATCTCAGTTTGGACAGGTCACAATTCAAGGGCTCAGTAGTGACATGTGGCTCATCTGACTGTATTGGACAGTGTGTGTCTAGCCTTTAACCCCATCTTCTCTCTTTCTCCATCACCCTCCCATCACTGATATTCATTCGATATACCACCTAGGAGGGTACCAGACCTGTCCATCTCTAAGTCATAGTTCTCAACTACCAGATCGACAAATGACGCCCTTTATGACCTTGGCCCTCTCACATCACATGCCCTGAAAGAGCCCAAGAGGAGCAGTGACCTTGAAACCTGTTCACTGAATCAATATTTACGGAATACCTGCTACCTGACAAATGCAGCTATGACAGTCATCATCCTCGAGTTCTCCACACAATCCTTTGGGAAAAGCCATGTAAACGAAGCAGAATGTGCTACCTGCTGCACTCACTGAATGAATGTGCTATGGCACCACGGGGCGGGGGAAGCTCTGATGAATTCTGTGCGTTTCTGAGCCCAGGACAACTTTGGGGACGAGTGTGCCAAAGGGAAGGAGGGCAGTCTGGGCCGAAGGACAGCCCGAGCAAAGGAAAAATAAGGCAGGAAGTGAGGCTGGTGTCAGACTGAAAGTGACCTCGCATGCCCTGCTAAGTAATTCGAACTGGATAGAGAGCAATGAAAAATCAAGGTGTTTTCAAAAGAGTAACATGGGCAGTGGTAACTCCGGCAGAAGGTAGGGTAGCCCTGGAGGGGGAGAGACAAGAATGTAAGGAGAGCACGATTCCCAGCTGGTTACTGTAAAGATCTACACAGAGCACCAGAGTCAAAGATAAACAGAGGAAACAGATGCAAAAATATTTATTTAGCAGGAAAAGCCAGAGGGCTTGTGACTTGGTGTGGCCCTGGAGGAAAGAGGGAGCGGATGAAAAGGTATTGGCATGAGCATGTCGCGAGTATGGGGTGGAAACCCTGCAGGCTCCAGGCCTGTCCTGAGAGGACAGTCAGGACAGCACCTCGGGGACACTGTTGGCATTGAGAGCAAGAGTCGCTGAGAGACAGAGAAGGGGCCATCAGAGGGACAGGGAAGGTGGGGGCGCTGAAGGGCTGGGGCGAGGGACGTGTCTCAGCAGGAACCACTTCTCACTCGGAATTAGTTCCATAAGTTCCATCCATAACACAGTCCGTGTGAGATATCAGAATTCAACTTCTAATAAATTTTGTCAAATTCCTGACCTAATTCAAAAATCAACAATTTTCTATGAACCAAAATCGCTGTTTGAGGAAAAGTCAACTAATCCATTTCACAGGTAAAACCCTTAATCCTTTGCTTTTTCCAGCTGTCCAAACTGTGGAATTGCAACATAGAAATGAAAAGTTACACTGGAGAATAAAACCTATGCAACAGCACGTTAGTCGCGGGAGCGATTACTAAACTCAGTGTAGTCACTGGCAAAGGTTAACGCTGCACAGCTAGCCAGTTATGTGACTAGGTTAGTCACTCAGCTTCTCCGAGCTGTGCGCATCTGTAACCAGAGACAGCAGCAGATCCCTGGGAGGGTTGATGTGAGAAGCAGGTGTGATGACAGGGATGTACACAGCCCCAGTCCATTATTTAATCTGTGTTGGCTCCCTTTTCTTTTCCCACCACGACCCCTGGTTTCTTTCCCAAAGAGTCGTATAGGACAAAGAGCATGGATTTTGGAGCTAGAAAGCTCTGGGTTTGAACTCTAAGTCTTCCACTTTCTAATTGTATTCAAGCAAATGACTACAACTCTTGGACTCGGTTTTTGTCCCTATAAAATGGAAAGTGTAAAGTATCTAGCATAAGGTGTACAAAAGCAGCTGAGAAACCACTGGTCCCTTCCCGCCTCTCCCCCTCATAAAATAAGGGAACTGGAGTGGATCAGGCAATTTCCCCTGATCCTACATTTTTTAAGAGTGCAGGTAGTCCATGTTTGGCGTGGTTGATATGCACCAATGTCAGTTACCAAGCCTTAGTTACATCACACCAGTCTCCCAACAATGTGATTCAAATTTCAGCTGTTACTATACATTTAACTGTAGGTAACTGCATGAAGTACAAACTGTGCTGCTGGCTCTCGGGTCCACAAATCGCTCTGTAAAAACCAGATGCACACCCTGTGTGTGATCAGCGACCAGTCACATCACTTCTTTCATGGTCTATTGAGGACAGGTCACTGCACGTTTACTGTGCGGTTTCCATGTGCACAGCAACGCAGGCAGCTGGGTGGCCTCCTTGTCTCCCAGTGATATGCCCACATCACATAGCTGACAACGGGAATTGGCCAACGAAGAAGAAAGTGCTGCAAAGAAATGGAAAGTAATAATACTAGAATACAACTGAAGTGAACATAAATGGAGCTTTAGAAGGAATAGCAGACCACAGGGAAGGTTGTCGCTGGCGGTGGAGAGACCGCAGGTGTGCAGCCAGAGAAACTGAGCAAAGGCGATCGTATCACCAGAAACGAGAAAAGGGGGGTGAAAATGATGAAGACGTCCTCAAGGAAGTGAAGCTGGCACGAAACTTCACACTAAAGAAACTCATGGAGATATTTCATGGCACTGAAAGTGCAAAGGATAAAACATTGGAAGCTGATCCACATACTTGCTAAGTACCAAATGGCGGCCAATACTAGGATTACATTTCCCCCCTATAAATACAAGTTGTCACTAGTGGATGAAGAAAGATTTTATACTTGGAAAAAAAAATACACGTTTTAAAATTCTTACTGAGCATTTATCATCTTTTTAAGTACGAAAAACAGTGAACTTTAACTTGTCTGGGTCCTGCTGACAGCATTATGGTCACGCTGACTCCTTCAGCACTCAACAGAAGAACACAGACCACACACCGGCGAGGCTTAGAGAGGCTGAGGCAAAATTAGGGCACATTTTTTTGTGGCACATGCTGTCGCTACATACGTGAAGGTTAAATTGAAAGGTACAAGCACCCTGTTCAACCGGCTGGTTAAGAAGCAAACATGGGGCCGGCCCGGTGGCGCACTGGATAGTGCGCCGCTTGGGAAGCGCGGCAGCGCTCCCGCCCGAGGGTTCGGATCCCACATACAGACCGGTTC
>NW_007726185.1:453059-533129 GCF_000696425.1 Galeopterus variegatus | reverse complement strand
GGGAAAAAAAAAAAAAAAAAAAAAAAAAAAAAAAAAAAAAAAGAAGCAAACATGGTAATTTGCTATGCATGAACTTCTGGCCAGGCCAGACAAGGTCAGCTTTGTACTTGAACAGGAACAGGGAAGGGCACAGTGAGGAATAAATGCAGATCTTCTGACGTGAGAGATACACACACATCAGCATCACAAACTGTATAGAGCATATCAAATGGAGTCACTTAAGCTAAGAAACAAAATGGAGCCAATCATGCTAAGGAAACTAAAACTAATAGAAAACAACTTGTTTTGAACCCAACTGTTAAGCAGACACTCTAAGACGTCAGCCAGCAGACACATGGTGTTGATAAACCACACAGGCGGTATGGATAGGAAGTGTCACAAGGGCATAAAAACCCACGCCTTTGCTCAGTTGAATGTGGCTTGTCTGGGCAAGAGCTGCTCTCGCTCTCGACCGTCTCACGCTGGCATCTGTGGCTGAAGGCTCTGCCTGAACGGCTCTCGAATGGAGACTTCCCTGCAAGACAAGACGGTGACCTTCCGAGTGAGACTGGACATCCGACCGGACCCACGGACCTCTCTGCGCATCAGCCAGTTCACTAACTCAGACTGCTGCCTTCTACCTTCCTCTGTACCCTAACTTATTGTACTGCTATTATATTTTGAATAACAAGTGGAATGCCGTGGTGTGTAGCTAGAGCCTGTGCACTTACGGCTCTGACTACTGAGTGAACTGGTTAGTACCTAGGGAACTGCTCCCTACAGGAACCCCATAGTAGCCCGCGGCTGATATTAATGATCTTTGCATTAATAAAAGTCTGACATTGTGGAAAGACATGAGCGTGTTTGGCCCTGATTCCTTGCAACCTCTGTCCTCTCATGACACAAACCATTTCTCGGTTCATCAGTTTAGCCTGAGAAGGTGATACTTTTTAAAGTCACGGCGCCTGCCAGCCTGCAAGAAACTTAAATAACTGCCTCGGCTGGATCCATCAACCCGGGCTGTTTTTCTGGTTTCTATGTGTCTGGACTCAGCCCTCTACCACTCTGCAGCCCTCCTCCCACCCCACCAAGCTAGAGCTACCTCCATGCAGGACCTGCCTTTCTGGATTTGCATCTTTCTGGACCTATCACCTAGTAAAGGACATGTTTGTTGACTGAATTAATGAATGAAGCCAAACCATAAGTCACTTCAATAGCCCTTTATAATCCATAAGCCATTTTAAAATAATTATTCTGCCCACCTGGTCCTTAGATGAATAAAAATCATTAAAAAAAAAAAAAACCCAGGCAAATATGAGTAAAATCAAAGCCTTCAATTAAGCAGCTACAAAGTCCTATCTTATCACCCAGTAATTTCAATGGCTGCCCTATTCAAGTCTGGCAGAGCAAAAGCAGCTTCTGGAAGGGGGCTCAGAGCACACTATGTCCCACACTAAGACGAATCTACCCATGGGGGAAAGGGACGGAGAGCTTACTGTGAGTTTTCACCAGGCCTGAATTGATTCTCAGCAGCCTTGCTAATAAGCACAGCATTTCCCAAAATAAACATGGAAGGGGCATTAGGTATAGAGTTTTCTAAACAGCAGAGGAAAAGGAGACCCACAATTACGTTCAGACCACCACTGTGGTGAAATAGTGCATGAAGTCTGATGAATGGTACTTTCTAATCAAAAGGGCACAAATTAACTTTCAGGTCTTCAATCAGTTAGTCAAATACAGTGCAGTGTCTTTGAATTTCTTAATCATCTGCTATTCTTCATGGTATCTGTGGTATCTGTCCTTGAAAGCTTAACCTTCAAAGTCCTTTCCAACCTTGAGATCCTACAGAATTTCACTCCTTTCACAAGTACTGATTTTACTAATTCAGAGTAAACTCAAATGTCCCAATCAGTGAGATTTTCCTACGTATATGAATCTAAGTCCTATATAATAAAACTATGAACTCTCTTACATGTTAAGCCTTTCAGAAGATGAAAATGGGGGTTTTACGATGTCTGCTCACTAGATAAAGCTGAGGGAGTAAGTCCAGAATAAGACTTTGTTTAAAAGTTCCAACTCTTACCAGCATCATTCATAAATATGTTTCCCCAAACCAGAATGAACACAAGCAAGGACCAAGTCCATCCCATATAAATCTTTTTGTAGGTACCCAGTCCCTCCCACAAGCCTCAAAACAAAGTCTAATCAAAGCAAAATGTTTACAGTTTTAATGAAGTATAATTTACATTCTATAAAATTCAACCACTTTAAGTGTATATATAATTCAATGACTTTTCAGTGAGTTTATAGGGCTGTGCAAACACCACCACAATTCAGTTCTAAGACACTTCCAGATCCCTGAGACGTTTCCTCCAGCCAGTTTGTGGCCAAATCCTGCTGCCACTCCCAGGCCTGGGCAAACACTCATCTGCTTTCTGCTTCCACAGCTTAGACTTTTCTGGACATTTCACATAAATGGAATCAAACACCATGTAATCATGTGCATCTGATTTCTTTCACTTGGCATAATGTTTCTGAGGTTCATGCATGCTGAGCATGCCCAATCAAGGTAAATTTTACTGATATCCCCTTTATGATCAAAAACAGCCTGCAACCCACAGGACATGGGCCAACTCCACCAGGGCCAACTGGCCACCTCCACACTGCTGGCAGACTCCCCCACCTCTGCCTCAGTTCTCGGCTCTGGAAATCCCCACACTGGGGCCTGACTCCACCTTTTCTCTAATTTACCCAAATGAGCTTATTTTACTCACCTTAACTGTCACAGCCCTTGATCACCAAGCACCACAGCTGCAGAAAGGAGCTGCTCCTGCCCCACTCCAGCCCTGAGGGGTCACTATGAACTGGGCCACCCCCATCCCTCATTCTCCCAACAAGGAGAGATGCATCCCATAACTGAGAACTGATGGCTTCCGCGTCCACCCTAATGGGATCTTAACGAAGTTCTGCCTCACTATTCCTCTTAGCTTTTCTCTACCTATCTGGAGAGCTACATTATATATATTATATATACATGAGGATACTGCAAAAAGTTTGGGAAAAAAATACAATGTAAAAATATTTGAATCCTTCCATGAACCTTGGAAGACCCCTCATACTCCTCAAACGCCCATGCCTTGGTCAGTGCTAGGATGAAGAGCTGATATGGTTCTGGCCTAAGCATCCCATGAAGGGCAAAATTGGGCAAACTAGATCCGTGGCTCATGGAAAATAAAAGTGACCATCTGTAGCCACTGGAGTCTGAAATGGTTTTAAAAAATGTGAGGGGGTAGGGATCAAAATACAGCAACCGGGGGACTAGAGCAATGAATGTGAGATATGAACTAATTCCCTGATACAGGAAAAATTACAAGCATAAATTGGCACTTGCTACTCATAGTGGAGCATACAGAAGTGGTAGAAATGAATTCCATTCAGTGCACTTGACTTGTTATTCTGGAGGTTTGATTACAGCTTTCCATTAGGAGTAGAGTAATAGCTAACTGGCCAGCCCCTGCTTTTGTGCCAAAATGTGGCAGCTGAACCCAAATTACGAAAAAATTTCTTTTGCTTCCTACTATGCAGAGGACTTAAGGAGGTTTACAGAGCCAGTCTGTGCATGGGTCAACACTGAGGTGTATCTACACCAAGTATTCCTTAAAAGGAATTAGGCTTCCTAAGGGAAAAAAATGTTTGTGAATTTTAATGGCCACAGCCAGGCTGAACTGTTTTGTTTGTGAAATCCTGGCCACCCTAATTAATGAGGTTGCTCCAGGCAACCTCCTTGCCCCGGCTTTTGCTCAGAGGACAATTTCTAGTTTCTGCTTTTTAAACAGGTCCGAGCCATATGCCACTGAGTACGTGTGCACTTAAATAAATAAACAATAAAAACATTTGCTTCTTAAGGCAAGTTAAGTATTCCCCTGTGTGTTTTCAATGTACTACCATTCTTGGCTTGTTTTCTCCCAAAAGCCTACCAAAATGTTTAATTGGTTTTGCTGAAATGCCTCTTCTTCAGGCATTCGCCTCTAGAAAGATTAAATGATACAATATTGTCTAGAAAAGTCTAAGGTCTTTAATGATCCAAGTCCCAAGCATGTAGAAAGACATACACAAAATATAGAAAAGAAAACAAATGCCAAGCTAAGTCACTGCCAGGAAAATTCTAAACACGAAAAGAAAATGAGCCACACATTTTTAGCATGGCTTAGAAAACCGACACCTCGTGTAAGGGCTGATTCAGGCTTCTCACACTCGCCAGCAACCGCACACAACAGGAGCTCTGTTTCTTTCCAGCAGGCCCACCTGACTTACCCACCTCTTCACCTAGACGACTTTCAGATGGTAAAGGAATGTTGAGAGTGACACAAGGACCAAGCCCAGGGGAGAGAACAAAAGTGCATTAAGGCGACCAGGAGCCGGTCATGGACATTTCCATGCTATTGACATTTTGGGTGGATAATTCTCTGTTGTGAGGGGCTGACCAATGCATTACAGGATGATTTGCAGCATTCCTGGCCTCCACCCACTAGATGCCATTAAATGACAACCAATAACAGTCTCCAGACATTGCCAAATGCTCCCTGGGTGGCAAAGTGGCCACCAGTTGAGGACTACTGGTCTAGACCAACTACAGAATTACCAAAATCAGGATTGGAGAGACTTGGGAGATCATCTAGGCCAAGGCCTTGTCATTTAAGATGTGTTAATGTAGACTTTTAAAGGTTATTGTGCAAGGCCATAAACCCAGAAGCACATACATGACCAGGTTGACATCATCGGCAAAATTTTTTCGAAGAAATGACTGAATATTAGGAGCATCGTATATATTTGAAACAACTATTTGGCCAAGCAAACAATATTAATAATCCTGTTCTCTCTCTCTCTCTCTCTCTCTCTCTCTTTTTTTTAAGAAAAAGTTCAGAGGGGACAAGGGGAAAGTGGCCCTGCTGGGCTGAGTGGGAAGCTGGCTTCTCCACCTGCAGATGTGGAAGAGTTGATGAAGCCAGCCGGCAAGAGGGCACCATCAGAACTCAAGAATATCTTATGTTATAGAACAAATACATCTCATATGTGCATATACAATTACTATGTTCTATGATATAACATTGTCCCCGGAAATCAACCTGCTCAAAAAGACACGCACAGGCATCCCGGGTGCCATGCCAAGAGGGGTCCCAAAGCATCGGCCGTTTCCCTTCACTCATTCAAACAGCAGCTTGTTAAAAGTAGGATAGTGATATGGTTTGGATAAGTACTACCTAATGTGGAGAGGTGCGGGGTCCACATGTCTGACAGTGGCCCAGGACCCTGCGGAAGCGCTCCCAGTGGCTACAAAGTGACTTCGGGAGGCCAGCCCAGGAAGGCAACATGGCTGGGCTGCTCTCTTCTTCCAGCTGCTACTAACTTGCCGCCAATGTTCTCTTTGCCTTAGTAAGTCAACTTAATCTAGATACAGTGCTCTCGGGGCAAGGGTGTGGTCTAATTCTAAGTCTGGTACGGTTGTTGGCCTAGTTGGGGGACCTAGAGGGAGTTTTTTAGTAAGTTCTTAAAAAATTATTTGGGGGGGGAACATTAGAAACTATTCAACAGTGAGGCCAGAACAAAAGAGAATTTTCAGCACTCCTGTAGCATTTTAGTCCCACTGCTGAGCACTACATTATGAGGATACTTGAAGCAAAAGATACTCTGGGAAGCAGAAAATATACAGCAAAAAGAACTATTTTAAACTAATCAAGAGCAGAAATCAAATGCGCCAATTATTAAAATAGCAATCCTTTCAACACACTTTTTTTTGGTCCATGCAGTCATGTTTTGCAGCCATACACACCATGCCACCAAACAAAACCTTTCTGTTACCATTTATTTTCTTAAGCTCTCAAGTAGAATGATTAAAGAATTACATTTCTTCCTAAGGCTGCAGAAGGAAAGCAAGCCAGCAAAAGTAAGTTCATTCTGTGCAGAGTTCTCATAATTTATGAATTTAGATTTCCAAGTCTATGGTTGGATTTAAGGTTTTAATGTAGTTCTTTGGGGCCCAGACCACATCTTTATTAACATTTTTCCTTCGTTAGCAATTATGCTGCCACCCAGGAGCATGGCTCTATGCACAGTGCTCAAGGCTTATGAGTCTTCTGTGGAATAGGAAGGAAAGAAATAATTTGAATGCATAATGTGAAAGTCCTCATTTTCATAACCTTCACCTGCTGGGATCTAGCTTTCAAATGGAGCCAACCAGAGCATGCTTTTATGTCGATTGGCTGCTAACCACCTTGTTCTCAGTGCATGGCAGAGATGGCATGAAGACAGCGAGGAAGAGAAAATGCTGATCTTAGCAAAGGTCAATATTAGTAGTATACCCTAGGCAGAGAAAAATAGACACCGATATTTTATAACGATGGTTACCTCTGCATGGTAGAATTTCTCTCCTTTCTTTTTAGTTTCTGTGGGTTCAAATGTTTTTAATAGGAATATGCATTACTTTCTTATGCAGAATTAAAATCAATTAATGTTTTAAATAAATAAAATCAGTATTTTCTGACATTATGCCTCACAGTGCCTGACTACCAGGGACCTGTACTGTGCTCCTGGTGAAACCTCTGCTTTCCCAGTTCTTTCCACATTACTAATCAGCTCCAAGTCTGAAAACCCTCATATACACTCAACTTTAGTATGTTATATGACCAAATAAATGGCTAAAACCTGTTCGCTATTTAGTTCCTTTATATTTCTACATTGCCGCAAGAAACACACTACTCATTCATCAACAGCTGTAACTAGTGCCGGGCCGGTGGCGCACTGCTACAGTGCGCCGCTTGGGAGCGCGGAGGCGGGAGGGGGACATTTTTTAAAAAGTAAGGATTCAGAAACATAAGGCAATCACACGTATATGTTTGTTTTCAAAGTGAGAACACGGGAGGAAGACATTTCACTTGACTTCTATTTGACAGCATGGCTGGTCACCACGTGTTGTCACCTATGTGGGTCACAATATCTCTGCCCATCAGGGAAAAAGGCCACGAGAATGTGTTTCTACAAAGCTGTGGTGCCCAGATCGCGGGGCTGTCACTGCTGCACTCTCGAGAGGTGTCCTTCAGGCATGACCGTGTGTCCACAGGTCACGTGAAAGCAGGGACTGCTCGCCTCTCCATCACCACAGTGCTCACCACACCCGACTCATGGGGGCGTCTTCCCTCAGGGGACCAGCGGCACCTCGGCCCCCTGGTGAGGCCACGTGTGTAACTAACATTACACAAACCAAAGTGCTGAAAAGACAGAACTCTCCTTTGTTATATACTAAGCTCCTTGAAGGCCAGGGATTGTGTTTATAACTCCTCTATACAGTGTGCAGGTCCCATAACCAGAGAATTAATAGTTACCTGAGGAACAAAAGACTGTGAAGGGTTAACAGTGCAAACACACAGATAAAAACAAAACCAAGACTTCACTATACTAAGGTACTTAAAAAGTTCATGGAATGATTGTGTTCTCTTTCAATTCTATTTTTTCATGAACTTTTTGAAACAGAGCAAACACAAAATAATTGAAAACCACAGGTAAGCCGAACAGAATTCAACTGATTGCTCATCCTAACCAAATCTTTCATACAAGCTGATGACAGAAAGAAAAGATGTGTAAGTACACTTCCATAGGACGTTGTATCTACCACTTTGGAAATCGTGTGTTCTATGGTAGTCAGTTCAATCTGACGAGTGTTTACTGAGCCCGTCTCTGTGCAAGCAGGGGACATGCCAATGGGTCTCCACACTGCACAACACCAAAAACCACACCGAGGTGTGTGGAACCTAGGGGAAGGTGTTTACACACGAGCACAGTATCTTCACATTTCCTTAGTAGAAGGCGATAACCACACCCCCTTTACAATGCTGTTATAGGGGCTGAAAAGGAAACTACACACGAAATGCCTGGGATAGGACAGGTGCTCAGAAATGCAGGGCACACTGCGGGCCACTGTGCTGCACAGCTCTGGGGCTGGGGCCATTCACACCACAGTTCTGCACAGCCTTACATGGAAATCCTGGATCCTTTTCCTTAGCATCCTGCTTTGCGGTTCACTGCATTTTCTATCTCTCTGCCATTTCTCATCAGCAATGTCAAGGTCAAAATGAAAATGCAGAGGACAGGACAATGGCAAACAAGATACGAGGAACATGGAAAATTCACAGATTGGCTCTGATAGAAAGCTGCTTCTACGTCATGTAACATAACAAAGAACTCATCCAAGATATATCTTTAATTCTTAGATATGACCAACAACTTCAAAGAAACATAAAACCTCATTTAATACTCTCGTTCCAATTGCGGGGGGAGGCACAGGACCCTTTTAAGAATCTGATAAAAGATAGGGGTCTCCTTCCCCCAAATATACACATATACCCAAATTTTGTTTACATTTCAGACAGCTCATAAGCACACATCCCCACCCCTCCCCCACAGCAGTAACACTCAAAGAGAACCTGGCAGACTTTCTTATGATTTAAACATGGAGCAGGTTGACTTTTAAAAATTATTGTACATACAGCTGGCTGCACTCACAATAATTCTCTCTTGCTAGATTGTGTTAAAATTCCAAAGAACTAAGTGGCATGAACAAAGCCTGGGAAGTTTGTGAAGCCAGTCTCAAGTCCAAAATGCCTGCTGTTTCCCCAAATAATTAAGCCATTACTTCATCTCTATTGCACACCTGCAATGTAATTGCTTCACAAAACCACACGCACAGATGGCTTTGAGAGACGCAAGTCCACATAATAAAAGTTCACGGGTGGCTCGGTTATTTGGACAAGGTTTTGGACCTACAGAGCTGCTGCCCAAGGCAAACATATCATCTAATTAGCTCCAGTTGGTTAACTGCACTTTGCTTTGCAGTTGACTGCGTTAGGGCCACTCCACATCCTGTTCTTTGTGATGGGGGGGCCTGCGGCATCCTTCTGGAGGGCAACCAGACTGTCTTATAAACAATAAATATAGCACAGCAGCCGCATTCTGATTGCAAGAAGGGTAGAGTCTAGAGGAAGGGGACAAATGAACATTTATTTGCTGTCATTTGAAAGTCATTTAAATCACTTCGTATTTGTAAAATGCTTTACAGTTTACAAGCACTTTAACACAGCTCAGAACCTCAGAAGGGAAGAGAGATTTTATTCCCAATGTACTCGCTCATTAGCAAATGCTTTTTGAGCATCCGCCCTGCCGGGAGTGGAGGGCACGGATGCAGGAGCCACGGAAACATAGAAGAATGCCCACATCTGCCCTGGAGAGCAAGCAGAATTTCTGCAAGGGGAGGAGCACTGAATCTGACTCAGGGGAGAAGGAATTCTATCCAGAGGACTGGAATGGGAAGAGATTGGGGAAATGGCATTCACGGCACACAGAACAGTGTGTGCAAATGCAAAGGTGGAGAGAGCTGTGCCTGCAGCCGGGGATGGAGGAGACAGGAGGGAGGGATGAGAGGATGAGGCTGGAGGGTGTGGTGGGCCAGATCCAGGAAGGTCTCCCCAGCAGCGAATGGGAGTTTCTAGGTGAGGAAACTGAAGATACATATCTGCTAAAGGAGTTGTTTTCAAACCAGGACATGCATTACGACCTTTTGGGGAGCTCTTAAAAACGTACCAATGTTTGGATTCCACCCCCAAAGGCTCTGATCCAATCGGCCTGGTGTGGTACCTGGGCACCAGTGCTCTTTTAAAAAGCCTTCAGGTGAGTCTAATGTGCAGCTGGCCTAGACAAGCAGCTGCCTAAGGTCATCCAAGTTCAGGGCTCTTTCTTGTGTTTTGAATTGCAGCAATAAGGGGGCCGGCCTGTGGCTCACTCGGGAGAGTGCGGTGCTGATAACACCAAGGCCATGGGTTCAGATCCCATATAAGGATGGCAGGTTGCTCACTGGGTGAGCGTGGTGCTGACAACACCAAGTCAAGGGTTAAGATCCCCTTACCGGTCATCTTTTAAGTAAAAAAAAAAAGAAAAAAAAAAATGAATTGCAGCAATTATGTCCCTTTAATTTTTTATGTCAATTTTAAGAGGGGGGGGGGGGGGGGGGCTGCCAAGAAAAGTCTTTGAGAATAACTCATACAAACATACCCACCCTTCCAAATCCAACTCTTTATTATTACATAAAGAATTTTAGCATGTGTTATTTGATGTGCTAGATGTCCTAACTAATGCAAACATTAACAAATCTAAACTGATCTTTATTTCAGGGTTAAGTCTTTAGACTAGGGAGAAAAACAATTGTGAACATCTCTAGGACCTGAATCACTCTTTAAGATCCTGATGCTTTGCTGAACAGGATCAACAAGTCGAATATACTCAATAAACCAACCCACTCAGACAGACAAAATGCGGGAAGAGAGGAGTCCTGGGAGATTATGTTTATCTGAAGAGTTTTAATGCTTTCAAAAGTCATCGTAATGACAGATCCGGAGTTTATCGGCAGAACAGGTAAATCAGAGGTAATGACCCAGAAGGTTTCCTTAAATCTAAATGGCTCCCATTCCCCATGGAGCACGGATGGAACACCTGGGTCATGTCTACGGCCCCTTCAGTCTCCCCATGTCCAATGAGGACACTCCCAATGGAACTGTCTACTCTCAACACACTGCTCCCTCGGCCACCAAGAATCAACCAGACTTGGCAGTGGAATCAAAATCGATCTGAGATTCCTGCCCCATAATTTAATACCACTTTGAAAAGAACGACTCACTAGGATTACTTTGACAAAGTACCAATTTACACCTGGCCAAAAGCCCAAAACATCGGTTCCATTCATTTTAACTAACAATATAGCCTTTATATAAGTAGATTTGGATTTCCAAAAAATGTTTGGGGATGTACACTTTTTTTAGAAGAAGAATGAAATGCTTTTCACTCCTGCCAAGAGGAAGAAATAAAACAAACAAATAAAATCAATCCCCATACAGACTATGGTATTAACCTTTGACCACGGTCTCTACAAAAGTAATAAAACCATGAGTTCACCTTTATGCCAAGGGTCAGGTTTGGGTCCATTTCATTTAGTCTTTCCCTAGAGGGCCTTACACAGAGAAGTAAGTGAGAAGGCATGGTCCTCACCTCATAAGCTTGTGTTGTTTTTTATTTTAAATCAGTAGTAGTACATACATCTGGGAAAACTTAGTTCACTGCATGGCATGATGCAAACATGGTTTACAAACAACTGTTGTAATAAATCTTATCAACATTCGTTAATGCTTGATACATTTGAACCCTTCAGGCCATCTGATAATCTGCCCTCCCTGAGTTAGTTGCTTTTCAAGTTCATGGCTTTACTGGTGCTCAAAACAAGCATAATGTCAATTTCCTAGAGCTGTGCTTCCCACTGCCCTCAATGAGGAAGGGACCAAGGGTCTGACGAGAACGAGGGGACAACTGCGGGGCCCAAGGGAGGCAGGTGAGCATACCTGCCTGCTCCTTCCTCGTTTCAGGAAGGAAAATGGATGAGCGTGGCGAGAGACGATCGAATGCGGGGAAACGGCTCGCGTCTACACAACACTCCCGATGGACTGCTATGTGCCTAACGCACTTGGCTGGCAAAGAGTAAAGGCCACCAAGACCAGTGTATCTTTTTTTTTTTTTTTTGTCTTTTGTCTTTTGTCTTTTGTCTTTTTTCCGTGTCCGGCAACGGATCGCAACCCTCAGTGTTGCCCCAGTACCGGACCGGGGACCGGCAACGGGATTGCAAACCTCGGTGTTGCTCCCGCGCCTCGCTCAGCCAGTGAGCGGGAACCGGTCTGCATGTGGGATCCGAACCCTCGGGCGGGAGCGCCGCCGCGCTTCCCAAGCGGCGCACTATCCAGTGCGCCACCGGGCCGGCCCAAGACCAGTGTATCTTGAGGGAGCGTCCCATTTACCTCACAGTCCGAGCAACAGCTAGAAACCCAGCCATGATCAAAAGATTTGTTGACCTCATTGTGAGCTGAGCAAAAAGATCTGGGTGAGCACGATGGCTGTGCAAGTGAAAAGGCACCAGGGCCCCTGCCACCAAGGGGACAGGAGACAGCACCTTCTCCAGTGGCCCATGTTAACCTGCTAAATCCCTGCTCTGCCCTTCTCCAGGCTCAGGGAGGTCACCTGCTCCTGTTACTGTGTGTCATTACAACATCCCCGGCTTCATTTCAACACACACTCACAATAAGTCGTGAACATGGACATTTCTATTCCTCACGCTGACTGGCTACATTTGACATTGAGTGGTGCCATTTGGAGCCCATTTCCAAACCTCTCTGTGGGCTGCATGACAGCCAGAAGTTTTCCTGTGGACCCTGGTGTCACCCCCATCAGAGAGGGGGTTCTACATTTCTTTAGTGTAGCATCTGAAGTCACTTTACCTTTCCTCAGGTGACCTCTTCCCCTCTTCGGTCCCCTGGCATGAGGCAGCTTGACTTTGAGGACAGTGTTACCCTCTCCTGGGCTCCGCCACCCCGTCCTGTTCTCACAGGCCCCGTCAGTCAATATTTAGCCAGCATGCCTGGTCTCAGCAGAGCATGATAACCTCCCTGTGCCTGCTCTTCACACTAGGAAAGAAAACAACTGACTCTTTTGAAACATAACCGATAAGTGGGGCAACGGCATGTCAGTAATCCTCAGTCAAGTTAAGGAAAGACTCCTCCGCCTGGTTCACGTTGATGGCAAGTCTGAGAACACAATACACACGGACTTTGAAAATTCACCCCCCACTATTTCTCACTTTTTCTTTCTACTTCTTACTGATCTCACAGATGTAAATGACTCCATTACTTTTTTACTAAAACAGCTCATATTTTCTATTTAAATGTCTTAGACAGAAGCGAGCAGGTTACCTACACAGGTCCTGTGTGTAGTACATCATTACTGTCCTCGACCAGAGGTACAGGCAGGACAGAGATCCCACCGAAGGATGCAAAGTGAGTCCCCGTGTGCCACCACCACGATGGTGCCATCGCAGAAGAATGAGACGTTCTTCACGCCTCTCAGCACCTACCTAGGCTCAGGCCCTAGGCTAGATGACAGTGAGTGAAATGTATGAGAACTTGTCATACATGGCTCTTAAACTCTAGTCTATACCAATGCTGTCCAATACAGTGTCCTACAATAAAGGGAATGTCACAAATCTGAGCTGCCTAATTCAGTCACCAATAGCCTCAGATGGCTATTGAGCCCTTGAATATGGCTAGTGCAACTTATTTTTAATTTTATTTGATTTAAATGTAAATGGCCACATGTGGCAAGTGACTACTGCAGTGAATGGCACACTTCTATACCAACAGATTTATTTGTCGTCACATTATTTAGGCTAAAATATTTTAACAAATACGTTTTCCCCCATGGCATTCCCCCACCCCATTTCATTTTTGCCAAGTACTTATTAGCATCTTTTATGACTTACAGCCCCCATTTAAGAAAAGGTTAAGCGTCAGTTCAATGGAGAAATAGGAAGCACTTGAAACTTTTACATTTCTAGTTAAAAATATCGATGCCACGTATTGCTGGGTCTTACTCCCCCACACTTGTATAATAAATGGGTACTTTAAAAATTATCCACAGCATGTAAGATCCAAAATGGCTGTGGATGCTTCCAGAACAACACACTTAAGGGCACACACTGTACTTTGTAAGACCAGGAAATGTCAACAGAAAAACCCCTGCAGGGGAGGATAATTACACTTTGCTTCCTACTCTTGGAAAAGCCTTTTCAAAGTCCACCCACCCGAGTTTAGTTTGCTCTCCAAAGAGGTTCCTGTAAAGAACATAGAAGCTATTGTTTCCCCAACAACTCAGCTCAAATGAGGCTTTGTCTCACGCTTTACAAGACAATCACTCTCCAAGAAAATGCTGCTGAATAATCAAGCCAAATGGTGTCAACTTGGTAGTGTTTACACAGACTGCTCTTTGAATGACCAAGAGAGAGTCTGCAGGGCCACTTACACCAAAGACTCAGAGACCTGAAGGCAGTGACAGTCTCCCAAGGGGAGGGAGGAAGAGCAGTGAGAAGCTGGCGGGGAGGGGTACTCTGCTAGCTGCTGGTGGGTTCAAGAGAATCACTCCCAGTATCAGGATACAGAATCTTGTCGAGATGTTAAGAACATTCCTGCTCGTATGGAAAGTGCCCACTGGCAGAAACTTGCCCATCATGATAGTTACTCTGCAGGTTTGGAATCCAACCACACAAGCTTTGCCAAACTATTTTTTCATCAGAAAACCCTGCCTATGAGGAAAGCAAAGGCCAGTTTCACAGACACAAATAATCTCAAGAATTAGGCAGTTGTGAAACTCACGTCTACGTTCAGAGACATACACCCTTTCAAATGTCAAGTTCCTGTTGTATAGAACAAAGAAAACAGGAAAGACTTGGGGGCTAATGTTGTTTTTCATGTGCTCGCCCCCTGGTCTTCCCTTTCTCAAAACCAGCAACTCTGTTTTGCCAGCTGCTCAGGCCAAAAACCTCGGTCAGAGACATCTGTGACCCCTCTTTTCTCTCACAGCCAAGACCCAATTCCTTAGCAAATCCTGTCAGCTCTACGCTCAAAATGCATCTGGGACCCCACCACTTCTCTCACCTGCACAGGTACTGCATGAGTCTGAGCTGCCACCATCGGTGTCCTGGACACTGCAGTCCTCTCAGCTCCACAGCTGGTGTGGTCATTGTGTAAGACAGAGTCGGATCATGTCGCTCTAAACTCCTGCCCTACCGCTGTTTCTCTGGGCACCTCACCTCCACCACGTCATCCCTCGCTCCTTCTATTCCAGCCAAAGATGCCTTGCTGTTCCTCGAATACACCAAGCACACTCCTGCCTCAGGGCCTTGGCACATTCTTTTCCATCTTCTCTGAAATGACTTTCAGTCCAAATGCATGACTTGCTCCCTCCCTTCTTGAAGGTCTCTGCTAAATGTCACTTTATCAGACAGGCTTGCCTGACCAGTTTATATAAAATACAGACACTACACCAGCCAGCCCACAAGAGGAAAAAAAAAAAGAAAGAAAGAAATACAGACACAAATGCATCTATTTCTACACTGCTACTCTCTCTCCTTCCTCCTTTGCTTTTTTTCTTCTTAGCACTTAGTACCGCCTGGTATATGATGTAATTAGTCCTTTCTCTGTCTTTCTGTACTGAAATGTAAGTTCCCCAGGGACAGGGATATTGTCTGTTTAGTTCACTGCTATATCCCAAGGGTCTAGAACCACACCTGGCAGAGAGTAGGTGCTCAATTAACATCTGTGGATGCCTTTTCTGTTTGAATATCTGGGTTGCTCATTCGCAGAGCAGAGTTCTCTCAATATGCAATTTACATGACTATGTAAACATCATGAGAAGGACTCATATCAAAAGTTATGAACCACTAAATTAGAATTTAATGCACACAAAAGAAATTATGACAATATAGCTGTATCTAAGTGGCTCTGGACTGAAAACTACGTGCACTAATTCCTTGGTTCCCTGAGGCACTCCCTCCCTGAGTTCTCAACGTCTTGGGCAGGGGGTTCAAATGGTCAAAGGCCTGTGTCCTTGGCACCAAGGAGAAGAGGGGTGTGTCTGGCCCACCAGGCTGCTCTAGCCGGAGGTGGGACTCTGCCTGCCCCAGCTGCATCCTATGAGGGAATCCTGCAAAAGTGAGGCTTAGAGATGACGAACAGCCCTCACCCACCAACCCTCCCCTACAAAAAGATAAATTTCCACTGCACTTGCCTGCAAAGGGTTATATTGGAAAGTGTAAAATGAAAAAATTGCATGTGTGGTGTGAGAAACACTTATCTTTGTATTGGGAAGCCTATTCAACAAACTCATGTATTTCTAGGACACAAGTACGTATCTCCTCAATGGTTCCTGTGCTCTTTTTTTCTGCACAGGCTAATTTTAATTCCATCTCATCGGGTCCCTTTAGTAATAGATGTTGACAGTCCCAGATGCCAGGCCCTTGGTGAGAGCATCTGCTTATCCCCTTGGGATTAAACTAAATGACTTAACCTCCACAACAGCGAGTCCTCCTCTGGAGTTTTTCAAAAGAAAAACATACAGCGCCCAGTCCACACCAGCAGCCCCATGGAGATCATTGTGCCCTGAGCACCTGCTTATCTAGAAGGTGACCTTGAAAGCAGGGTCTTCATCTCATTCATCCTTGACCCAGGTCCTTTGCACAAGACCTACGGATAGTAGAAGCTCAATAAAAGCTTGAAGAACGCTGACCGACCAAAAATAACCAAATATTCTACAGATTATTTACCACATGAGGATGGTTCAAATAAATGCTTTTCACTAATCATTGGAATTAGATGTGTTTTTTAAGCACCAGGCGATAACTAACACAGGAATTCACACCAAGTATATAATGCTAGACACCAGATTTGCACTCTGCAGGACGAAACTGTTTTCCCTTTTAAGGAAACCTTTTAGAATTTCCTCTGTTATGCTTAATTTAATTTTAATACTCAAGCATCAGCCAAAGTAACATTAACATTAATTCTTTCTTTGGGGGGAGAAACGCATGATTGGATTTATTTGCCCATCCATGTTCACATAAAAGTTCGTGGAAAGGTTCATATTATCTTTTAATTCTATTTTTCCACAAACTTTTTGAAGTACTCTCGTACCACGCCAAGCATGTGGTTCCCATCTGCCGCTGGATTCACCAGCAAGTCTTGGCACAGGACTAATACAGCACAAAAGTACATTTTGATGGTCTGTGGGATTGATTCCAGTGGTAGCTGACAGCTGACATTGAATATTGGAGTACACAGCACCATAAACATTAACAAATTATACAATAAAATATCATCCCTCTGAGTCAAATTGCTCACGCACAAAGAAAAAACACTAGAACTGCTGTTGCTACAATACCCAGAAATAGAATTCATAACATATGACGGGCCCAATTAAGACATTTGGGAGCTTGGCAAAAATAATTATGCAATGGGAAAAAAGCAGGTGATAACTTAGATTCAGAACATTTAAATGCCACAGAGGCCAGTATCCCACCCCAAAACAGAGATCTCACTCATCAGATCTCTGGCAGGGGTTTACATATCTGTTCAAACACTTGTGGAAACCAGGTGTCACTACCTTCTATGCACACTATGATTCCATTTGAAAGTACATCTAACCTCTAGACTTATCGAGCACCTATCATATGCCAGAGGAATCCTAAGGATAAAATGATAGAAGACTTCAATCATTCTGCTTCCAATGGTCTCAGAACCTATTAAGGGAGAAAATAAAAAATTGTACAGTGTAATGGTCTGTGATGGGGCACGGTGAGGCCATGGGAGCACAGAGGAGAAATAACATGCATAAGAAGTTAGGAAAGGCTCCCAAGAAGTGACAGACAGCGCTTAAGCTCAATATTGACATTTGTCCAAGAAATAAGAGGTCAAGATATCCAAAGAAGCACAGACACGAAGTCAGTGAGCCTGGACGGGATCTGTACGTACACCAGCAGGCTCTAGGCAGTTCACGAAGGCCTTGAGCACCTGCTAAGGAGCCTGGATTTTGTCCTCAAGATGAAGGAAAACCACTGAAGAACAACACACTCAGATATGCATACACAAGTCTATGACATTCCTCATCATTACTGTGCTACTTACTGGCTGAAGGTCAGTGCTCCTCAGAAACCTTAAACTCCATCAGGATAGGGATCACACGGGCTTTATTCCCCATTGTATTCCTGTCACCAAATCAAGTGCCTGGGGCAGAGCAGGTACTGAGTAAACATCGAATGGATCAATCAATCAGTGAGTGGTCTCTAGAGGGTTGGACTGAAAGTGGGACACTACAGGAGACAGAAAGACAGCCTGTCACAGGATGACTCTAAGAAATAATGAGGCCTGCTCTAAGGAAGTGACAGTAGAAGAAGATAGGAGCAAGTGACAGAGGCAGGATCACAAGACCTGGTGACTGCCTGGTGTCAAGATGAATGAGCAGGAGAAACTGAAGGTGCTGCTGGTTTCTGGTTTGGAGGCTGGCTGGAAGAGACTGCGAGGCTAATGATTTTAAGCAACTCAAGAACAGGGTAATTAAGGACCCGAGGGAGAATAAATTCAGTTTTTAACTGATCTTGGGGTATCTAAGGAGCAGCAAAAGGAACTATCTAGTCATCTCTGGGTCCACATGCTTACGGAGGGAGATTTGGCCTGAAATAAGTACAGGGGACCACTGAAAGAACATTGAAGTGGGCCATGAAGCCTCAGATAAGGATGTGGAAGCCTGGGGTGAGCTGCCACCTACACATCATAAAAACTGGAATAACTTTGTGCCCAATAACGATTCCCATCAAGTTCACTGTTACTACAGCAAACAATTGTTGGATAGCAACAACTGAACTTCTTAGTAAGCTATTTGCTATAAGTACTTCATTTTCAACTTTTAAACCTGATAACAGCTGAATCATGAACTAGATTATCTCCACAAAGGAAGACAGCAGTTTGAATGCTGTCTATTGGGTTCAAAAGCAGTTGAGGCCAAATATACACAACAAAATTACCCCAGTGTCAGATGTAAAATGGGCTGCTGATGATTCTTTTCATTACAAGCAGGATCCACTTAGGTTTTGAATTTCTGCAAGACAAGGGAGCAGATTATAGGAAGGATAATGAGCGTGTTTTAACGTCTAGCGTGCACCTGGCTTTCTCAGACTGCAAGTGACATCACAAAGCAACCACACATCTCTGAGATAAAGAAAAACCACTCAGAAAATTCTGAATGAAATAAAATGAGTCGCTGATCCAGTAGAAGAGGAAAGTAGCTATGGAAAGAGGTTGGCATTCATGACCAGAAAGCCTAAATTAATCTGTTTTATTCCAATTTTGTTAACTCTTTACAAGTAAGATAGTCTCCAGGTTGGGGGGGGGGGGAACCTATTCCATGTTAGAACAAAGTTAGGACAAATTTTAAAATGTGTGTATGTTGCATTTTTTCTCATCAAAATTAAAACAGCGTTGCTAAATCTGATCAGGGGACATGTGCATTGTTACAATTTAGACTGCCTACTTTATTGAATGGAATAACGTCAATGAGAGCATTAGTGCTACCTTAAGGATACTGGCCCCTTCTTGAAAAGTTCAAAATCTTTCATTCTGAAATCAGATACATGAGCCAGACTATAAGTTAGACAGACCCCCATGTGGCTTTCAGGTCCAGGGGAGCTCATCTCTGTTAATAGGAATGGCATCTTCCCATCTACCCAACAGGAATGAGCACTGAGAGAATTAGCAAGATGCGTGCCTTGGCGCAAGGAGAGTTGACAGCTGGCAGCTGGCACCGAAGGAGCAATCTCTGTGCCTGGTTTTAATCCCATGTTTACTGAAATTACCCTGAAGTATACTGAAATCCTCTGAATATTAAAAATTAACTTTCTCAGTTCATTAAGAGAGGAAACAAACTTCACCTGCAAATATGACCAGAAAAAGACATTGAGAAAGAAAGGGAGCCAACAATTCAAATAAATAACTGGAACTGGTTACTCCGAAAAGTCTGAGAATCTCTAAAGGGCAATCTATTCATTCAACCAATTCCATAAATAGTTATTACTTATTTTTCCAGATATCTCTTTGTCTGCTGAAGCCAGCTTAGCCACCTGGTCACTTGGGGCTCAAATTTCTAGCTTTCAGGTAGGTGTGAAAATTTCTCCTGGATTTAGCTTTGCCATCTAGGTACTCCAGGTTGAGGGCAGGGGTGGTCAGGACATAGGTAGGGAAAATTACAGTGCATGTTCCATCTTAGACATTGTAAGACATTTATACATAGAGGGAAGGCAGTGGCAATGGTTATCCAAGTGTTGACCAACACAGCTTTCTGCAGCGATGGGAATGTCATAGATGTATCTGCACTGTCCCATATGGCAGCTACTAGCCACATGTAGCTATGGAGAACTTCAGTAACATTTTAATTGCATTTCATTTAAACTGAAACAGCCGCATGTGGCCGGTGCACTAGGGATAGCACAGACTGAAAGAACACAACCCACCGTCCCTGTCAGCCACCCTCGCACACAGGAAACTCCAACTTTGAAAACTGTAGGATTTGTTTTATTAAGTAAAGTGTATATCCTTAAATACAGTCAGCAGAAACTCACATTTGGGGCAGTGTGTCCTATAAACAAGCTAATTGACTAATCTTCATCTTCAGAGATATACAGACTATCCATATTACAGGCTGAGAAATTGTTAAAGGTGATGTAGAAAACACAAACTTTAGGTTTATTTCTCCCCCAAAAAGAGCAAATATCTTGAAAAATATTAGTGGATTGGATGACACAAAGGCTTATTATCAGAAGATTTTTCACAGCCTTAAAAAAAAAAAACCTAAAACTAAAACGACTTTTTAGAATGCGGTAACAAATCTCAGAATTGGCTACCGTCACACCCAATGACTTGGATTCTGTCCGGTTTTGCGTCCTCTCCTTTATTATCTTGACTCTCCGCCATGTCTTCAGGGTGATTACATCGGCACCTCCATAAACTCTGTTGGTGTCTGAGGTGTTTAGAGAAAAAAACTAAGCTTTTAATTGACATACACGGCATTTTCCAGGACTGCCTCCTGCACTCTACTGTTCTGAAAAGCTTGAAGACAGGACAAAGCCCCAAATAATTTTAGTCTTTCTTGACATTAATTTTACATAAATAGCTTCCTCTCAAACCTGCCTTTGGTTTCTCCTTGAAATGGATAAAGATGTCCTCATTTTCCTTGTGAAAATTCCCAAGTCAAATTACAGGAAAGCCACTTGCTTTCACCAAAGCACCTACACAGATTACAGCATTTACATAGTTATCCTGTTTAATCAAGACAAAATGAACCTTTTTAAGATACAGAAAGACTAATTCTCTCAAGTGCACATAAAGTCCTTCATTATACAGAGAAATGCATAATAACATGTGCATACTGATAAGTTTAATCACTTTAGTAAAATGCATCTTCTAAGATAGTAGGTATAATGACATCTCATTTTTACAGCAAGGTAAAAAAAATTCAACAGGAGCAAAATTTTCAAAAATTCCCTTTTAAGATCAAATCTCTTACTTTTAGTCCCTTTTGATGGAAACCATTTCTAAATACATTTATAATTCTTTGGGTTTTTAAACAGAGAGAACTGGATTTTAAACTTTCTATTGAACATTCATAGTTATCACTGTTCTGATTACAGTATTCTAGGCCTCTGTGTCTGCTGTTTAGTGACTGACTGTTTACCTCTTCAAAGTCAGAGCATCAGCTATCGGTTCTCACAGCTTGCTTTTCCCTATTTCCTGGTTCCTAACTTCCAATTTTCTATGTCCTGGGAATAATAATTAAGCCTGTGTAGGTTAACTGAATTAATCATGCTTTGAATGAAGAATGGATTAAAGTACACAGCTGATGGGCAGAGGATCTCTGCCAACCAAAGCATCCAGAGATTCACCTCCCCTCCGGCCCCAAATTAAAGTTTTACATGTGCTAAAGGAACTAAAGGAAGTTTGAGGAGGCCAGAATCATGTCCTCCAAATAACAGCTAAAGTCCAAATTTCGCTTAATATAAAACTAACTTGGTAACTTACTATTTATCCAGGATTATGTGTACTAGATAATTCCTGTAATAATCAGAGAGATGCATAACTCATTAACAGCTTAGAGGTGCCTCTACCATATATTTTCAAATGCCAAATACTTCTCTTTAATGTTGACCAAGTAGCAAATTTTCTGTTTGCAGTTGGTACAATTTAATTTTTACCCTTAAAATTAGCTAGTGCTTAAAGCACTCTAGTGCTCCTCTTCTAGTGACTTGCTTGTGTTTGTTTCATAGAAAGGTGGGGACATGGAGTGAACGCAGATTCCCTGAACACAGGGCAGCAGGGAAATCCGAGCCAGAGGGCAAACAACTGCACTTGACTGCGAGGATGGTAATGAACAGATGTATGAAGGCCCCTGCAAGGTTACGCCTTTCAAAACTAGCTTTCTAGGGCCGAGCCCGTGGCGCACTCGGGAGAGTGCGGAGCTGGGAGTGCAGCAGCGCTCCCGCCGCGGGTTCGGATCCTATATAGGGATGACCGGTGCGGTCACAGCACTCACTGGCTGAGCGCGGTGCAGCCGGTCACAAAAAGGACAAAAAAAAAAGAAAGAAAGCTAGCTTTCTAAAACAGATGATTTTATTATCAGCTATTAATAAAAGTAAATATTCTTTTGCTTCTGCTTTTACTACTTATAATACATAATTGTCAAAAAAAAATTTTAATCACATGAAGTAGTAGTACATTAATATTACACAAAGTCCTTTAAAAATCCACTCCTAACAAAAGCAATCCTATCTGTATCTTTACCTTGCTTGAGTGGAAGCCCAGCCATCTACTGTCTGTGATTAAACTACAATGGGCCCTAAATAAGCCGGTTAATAACAACCAGAACAGGAATACCGTAGTGCTTTTGTAAGATGAAGAATCTAAGTCAATGAATTTCAACAAACAAGTTGAACAAGTTTGAGGGATAAAGTCCAGGCAGTCGGGTTTTCTGCAAAATTCATTAATTTATCAAACCTAGTATGTGAAGAAGTGTGTGTGCACAGAAAACACCCGAGGTTTGGGTTTAAGGATTAACTTATTCACGTTGCTCATTTACCAAACACAGTCATGGAGTGCAGACAACATGTCCAGTGTCCCGCCAGGCACCACTTGGCATTGTGGAGTCCACAGGGCCCAGACAGGTGTAGTACAGGGAGCTGGGGGCACACTGGAAGGACACCTACAAGAAGGGCTGTCTCCGCCAAGACATGAGGAAGGTGCCAGCCGCAGAGGAGCTGTGGCGGAGAACGATTCAGGCAGGTGTAACAGGATGTGCCAAGGCACAGAGCTGGCATCCATCTGCAGTTCAGGGTATTTCCTGAGTGGTTTGGGGCTGGGGTGGAGAGGCAGAGGTGGTGCTGGAGAGAGAATTGATCCTGAAGGTCCCAGAAACACACTAAGGAGTCTGTTTTCTTAGGGAAGCCGCTGAAAGTATTTAAGCAAAAGTGACTTGGGCTGATTTGGGTGTTAAACAATGACTTTGTCAAAAGAAGCTGATGGCCTGTATTGAAGCCATGGAGGTGGGTGTGGGGTGCAAAACACTAAAGGGGGCAGAGGAAGTGGGGTCAACACGGATGAGAGGAGAACAGCATAGGCTGGAGCCAAAGAGGGGCAGAGAGCTGGGCTCAGGGGTATTGACAGGACAGTGGGGTTACATCCTGCTGGGGAGCAGCCAGGGCCAAGGGCGAGGTCAAGAATACCTGAGAATGCTGCTGTACGCATCAGAGTAAGATGTCAGGGGACGTGGGTGGGCGAGACGCAGAGGACAGAGCAAAGCAGGCACCCAGCACAGGGTCACGTCTTCTTTCTACCTGAATTGTATCTATGCCCCATGGAGCCACACCCTCAGGCCTAATCCTTGCTCAAGATCACTCATTCTTCCTCAAGCCCTTGCAAGCAAAAGTACCAACACTCAGAACTGCAGCAGACACTCCATCCACGGGAAAGGACGCCGAAGACCTCGTGGGACAGCTGTCACCCTGCCTCACAGCTCAGCCCAATCTCCTCTCAAGCTGAACCGAATGAGCCTTTAGATGTACTCTGCCCACCACGGTACCCACTAGCTACATGTCCCTATTTAATTTTAATTAATTTAAATTTCAATAAAGTTAGAAATTCAGTTCCTTACTCACTTGAACCACATTTCAAGTGGCTACCAAAGGGGAAGAGGCACAGACCATTTCCACTGTGACAGGAGGTTCCATCAGACAGCACTGCCGTAAGGTCACACTTTGTGGCACTTGTTTCAAATGGCACATGCGAGGGGAGAACAAATGTAACTTTATCAATGAAAAGAAATTTCACTTCATAATCACTGATCATTTCAACATTCTCAGTGGAGAGAATCGATGTGGAAAACAAAAATAAATACCACTTCAATAATTCTCTTGAATATATAAAATATTCAAAGAACTGTAATGGAAATAATAAATTTTAATCTTGCGCATTTAGCTGGGATTTTTTTTCTGCTGTACTTATAAACCTAATATTGATTTATCATACTGTCAATGTGGATAAATAACATTAAAATGAGAAGAAAAACATTGCAGCCTAGTTAAAGTAGGCGTCAAAGAGCCTTCGTAGGGCCAGCCCGGTGACGCACTGGAGAGTGCGCCGCTTGGGAGTGCGGCGGCGCTCCCGCCGAGGGTTCGGATCCCATGTGGAGACTGGTTCCCGCTCACTGGCTGAGCGTGGTGCGGCGCAACACCGAGGGTTGCGATCCCGTTACCGGTCAGTAAAAAAGACCAAAAAAAGGGGAAAAAAAAAAAAAAAAAAAAGCCTTCGTAAATGTTCATAATTAATATTATATTTATGACATATTCCAAGAAGCCAAGAGGTAGAAAACCAGAACTGAGGAACTGCTAAGTCTAGCATTTTCCCATTTAACAAGTCCTACGGATTTTTCACACAGGTTTACTGATGAGTAGTAGTTATCATGCCAAATAATATGCACTCTGAATAGGCAAACAGCTACTCCAGTAAGGGTAGGGACAACACTCTAATACAGCTCTGGGTCTCAACCCTACTTGCACATTAGATCATCTGTCAAGTTACACACACACACACACACACACTCTCTCTCTCTCTCTCTCTCTCTCTCTCTCTCTCAGGCCATGTCCATCAGAACAGGTTGCTGGTGGTTAAGGAACAAACACTTGAATTTCTAAAGAGCCCCCTGAGCAGATTCTAATATGCAGACAGGGCTGGCTTATGCCAAGCTTTAGCATATCCCCTGTGCTATTAAAAGTCTCACTGTGCACCTATGGGAGAAAACACAGGCCTTTGTAACAGATACACTAATATTTCTCTTACATGCAATTTAAGACAATATTCCATTATCTAGCAGGTGACCAGATCTTGATCTTGAATGCCATTAGAATCACCTGGAAAGCTTTTGAAAAATGAAAGTGTTCATGTTCCCTTCCCAACCAAATGAATCAGAATTTCTGGTGGCAGATGTTGGGCATCTACGTTTTTAAAAAGATTGCTAGGTGACTTTAACAGGCAACAGGATGCACTGCACTAGATGAATCAAATACCATGTTTCTTCAGAACTTGAAATAGCAGCCGTGTGCCTAATACAAGTCCAAGGAAATCTGACTCACCCCACGGAATCTGTCCAAAGCTTTGCCTCAAGGCTGCGTGTGTTCTCCCAGGAACTGCCCCCTCCCCTTCCTCCTGGTGCAGTAATCAGCACACAAAAATTGTTTGTTGAATAAATAGAACCAATTTATGTGGATATGGATAATTATTTTATAAATGATGAGCAAATTAATGTATTTCTTTCTAAAGGAGATCTAAGAGCTCAGACATGGTCTGGGACCATATCCTGATTTAATAAATAACTTGAGCCAAAAAATACGAGGGTACTTCAAAAAATTCATGGAAAAATAGAAAGAGATAACATGAATCTTTCCATGAACTTTTTGAAGTACCCTCATATTTGTATTTAAAATGTTGACACTTTTATATCAATCAGCTTTTGCCACTGAAACAAAATATCAAGCAATTTAAAAATTTAAGACAATAGCAAATAATCCTATATGTGAACAGCTACTGTGGTCTTCCCCTTTTTTTCTTCAGCCGCCCGTGCTGGAACATACATCGGGATGGTCGTGGGTGGCAGTGGTAGGGGACTCCCTCCCATCGCACTTCGGAGGTATCATTCAGGTTTCAGGGAAAGTGTAGGGATATTCTAAATCTGGTCTAATTACATTATAGATTCATATATCCTTCCTAGGAACAAATAACTATTTAAACCACTGCACTCCAATGGGAAAATTCCATCACTGGTACTTTTTGAATACCAAAAAGATGACTTATTTTGCTGTTTTTGTAAACAGAAATTCAACTGTAAAAACAATATAAAAGACAATTTTAAATAAGGAAAAAAAAATTACCCATACTCCCTTTACCCTAACTCAGTTATTTTAAAATTTGTTGGGGCCGGCCCAGTGGCGCACTGCTATAGTGCGCCACTTGGGAAGCGCGGTGGCGCTCCCGCCGACGGTTCGGATCCCACATACAGACCGGTTCCCGCTCACTGGCTGAGCGAGGCGCGGGAGCAACACTGAGGGCTGCGATCCCGTTGCCGGTCCCCGGTCCGGTACGGGGGCGACACTGAGGGTTGCGATCCGTTGCCGGACACGGAAAAAGACAAAAAAAAAAAAAAAATTTGTTTAGGTCTTCTATTTTGCCTATCCGTGCAATGTTGTCATACAGCTTTTTAAATCAAGGCTTACCTATAATCTTGTATTTTGCTCTTTTTCAGTTTCAGTTATGCTGTAATATCATGAGTCAACAGCTCTATAAAATGAGCAAAGTAGAACGTATTGCCCAAGGAGGAATTGGTACTCAACATCACTGCTGATACATAAATCCTATGCACCCCAGGCAAAATCAGCAGGCTCCAGTGCTTCTAAATGTCTTTTTCAGAGACTCTGAAACACTCAGTAACCTGGAAATGGATCTTGTCTTTGGCATTTTGGTTCTTCATTCCATCAATTACATCAACAAAGGGACAGTTGAACACGAAAGTGTAGCCTTCAGTTATGCTTAATGCCACTGGAGACAGGCCAAGAGCCATTGGTGCTGACCAGGCCAGCCATCCTGTGAGCTTCTCAGAATGACACACGGAGCTGTCAACATTAAGCGAAGTGTAACTCCACCTGCCTACATGCCTTAGAAAAGGAAAAGGATTTCCAGTGTCACTTCGCACTTCTGAGAATGACGTTCGACATATCCCCCACCTTTGTTAGTTTCACACTCAGATCATAATTTTTGCACTGTCTCTAAGATGCATTAAGAAACCCACGCATGGAAGAGTATTTTACATGCTATATTTTAAGAGTATTTTAAGTGTGCTTAAATGTTACACAAATCACACTGCCTCAAGCCCAGAAAGTGACTAGAAGGTCACATGTCAGCCATTCAGCAGTAAGGCTTTATTCTCTTCTCATGCCTGAAATTGTTCAGCCACCAATGCCAACCACTCACCAGGAAAGTGGTATATTTTATATTAACTAATTGTCACAATAGTTCAGCTCAGTCTTTCAGAGATACAAAAAAAGGAATGGGGAGGGGTACCACTTCCTTTTAAAACCTAAAAATGTTAGGAATTACTCTATTATGACAAACATTTCCCTCCCTAGAAATTTGTCAGTTTTAGCCTTTAGGGAAATATAATTAAATCCATTAAAAATTTTTAAGTTATAGAATATTTTAAAACATCTACCAAATCATCACCCAACCTCAACAAATATCAACTCATGGACAATCCTGTTTCATCTAGATCTCTTAATAAACAATATCTGTGTGTGTGTGTGTGTGTGTGTGTGTTTAGGGATATATATATCCCTAAACACACTCTCATGCACCTATCTTATGAAGAAGCAAACCCCAGACATTATTTGTTTCATGCATAAATAGTTCAGTGTGTTAAATCTACTTTTGAATGACAAGAATCTGAATTCATCTGTTAGTGTTTATAAAATTCTGTAATATTTGAGTCTAAGTTAAGACATTAACTTATTACAGAATCACATACAGAAAACCAAAGTGAAATCATGGCTTCAGATGTCTCATAGCTATAACGTTACTTTCAAAAAATATTTGCCAGATAAATCCAGCCCTGTATCACAAGCTAATTCACTGACCCACTCAAGGATAGCAAGATGAACACAATATTGTGTGGTTAATTTCATTTTTCAATGAAATTATATTACTTTGAGAACTAACAAACTGTGTTATAGCCAGCTATCTATTATCTGACCTAAATTAAAACCCTGAAAAGAGAAATGAATTAATCTAAATACCAAACATAACTGTGTGCACATAAAACCCTAACATTTTTGAGGAGGTTTTTATTTATTTGAATAATACTGGTACCTGCTTTTGACATGTTAAGATTCTGGCTGGTCAACCTGGGAGCTGATTAATGATCACTTTGCTAGTATTTGATGTTTAGGCTGAAATCCTCTCAATGGGACCATCTGGGCCCTTTGACTTTATGAAGTATGAGAAAGGGGCAGACAGGGAATTTTAAAAAGAAAACTATTTCTATGCTAATTTTTTTTTTTTTTTAAAGACAAAGCACAAATCAGAGATTTAAAAAGTTTGGGACGTGAACTTTCAGACACACTCCCCCACCCCCTGGAAATAATGATTGAGCTCAGTAAGAACGTCTTCCTCCCTCCAGCCTCTGCCCCTGCCCTAGGGAAACCAGAGCTCAGGAAGGAGCCAGTGAACCTCAGCATTTCAGACAAAGAGAAACCTGAGGAGCGAGCGATGCATTTTCTAAAACTGAGCATGACCGTGTGTTCCAGAGAAAGGTCCAGGGAATGTGCCCCACTAACCTGGGGATATCTTGTGTCCTCACTGGGCATTTTTCAAACCTTTTTTTTCCTGTGGAGATTGCACTGACAAAGTGATCAAGCCTACAGGATGCAACTGAAATAGGACAAAGTCTGATGAGGAAAGTGTTCAAGGCAAAGAAGCAAACCCCTGCATGCCCTGGCAGAGTGGGCTAACCCTGAAGCTATGTCCCCCTGGGAAGTGACCACGGTTAACAGCCATGGGTTTTGTCATGTTTAAACAGAGAGTGATTTATGAGTGGCTAAATCTGCCCCTATTCGACATTACTCTCATGCTTCCTTTCGTAGGGGAAAGATGATCGGCTTTGCAAAGAAGCAGACCTGGGTTCAAATCTCTGCTCTGCTGGTCCCTCTGCTGTTTGACCTTGAACTCCTTCCTGGAGGTCAGAAACAGACATCACAAAGCTTAGTTTATCATGGACTCAATTTCTATTTCCCTACACACAAAACAGCTTTACTACCTCACAGGAGCTATGTAAGCAACAGACTTCACGATTTTCATCAACATTACTTTGGCAAATACTTATTGAATGCCTTTTGTGTCAGACACTACTGAGGGCAAAAAATTTTTGAGCGACAGGCTCGGGACCTTGCACAGTTCATACTCAAGTGTGGCCAGGGCCCTTCTAGCTCTAGACAAAATTGAAAATATTTGTTTCTGGTGCCCACTCAGAGTTCAGACAGTGTCTTCTTTCTGCCCTATGGCCCCATTCTGAGCCCAATCCTATAATCCCCACTAATCATCTCTGAAACATGAGCTGATAAGAGCTCAAGTCAGAGGAGCAGCCCTGGCACCCAGCCTCCGAGGAGCAGGCATCACTAATCTACAGCCTCTCCAATCCTCAGCTCAAATTCCAAACCTTTCTCAACAAGATACTTCAGGCAGCCAGTACCTATCGATCGGAGCTGGCAAAACTGTGACCAGTTAAGTGGAATTCTTCCCATGTATTTGTAATTTAACCCTGGGCCCCTGAAGACTTAAATATACAGAACCCTTAAGCTCCAAACACAAAGAAAGACCAAGGAAATGAGAGAAAAAACTGAAGAGTGTGTATTTCATGAGTTGGTCGCTGTGTGTATATACACACATACATACACACACACACACAAAGTGAGGGTTTCTCCTATATTTGATCTACACACACACACACACACACAGAGAGAGAGAAAGTGAGGGTTTCTCCTACACACTCACTCAGCAACCCTCTAACACAGAAGACCAACTTCTGGGACCAAATGTGGGGGATTTTCTCCCCACTGACCAGCAAGCCAGCAATTCTTCACCAGACACCAGTGGGACATGTCCCCTAATTCAATTCCAACACTATCTGCCTGGAGATAGCATCAGATCATGCAGGGTGAGGGCTCAGTCCCCAAGACTGCACCCCACTCCTGATGCCACTTTGCAAGTCCAGGCCTCTGGAACTTCTGACCAATGAGCATAAATCGGGGTTCTCACAGCTCCCTCCTGGGGTTCAGTTAGTTTGCTTGAGCAGCTCACAGAACTCAGGGAAACACATACTTATGTTTACTGGCTTATTATAAAGGATTATTACAAAGGATACAGATGGAGAGCTGCAGAGGGCAAAGTATGGCGGAAGGGGCACGGAGCTTTCCTGTCCTCCCTGGGCATGCCACCCTAGGACTACCACATGTTCAGCTATCTGGAAGCTTAACGAACCCTGTGTTCTTGGGCCTTTAATGGAAGCTTCATTATGTAGGACAACCGTGTAGAAATGTGACTGGACAAAAAGGGTAAGATTTAATACTAATAGACAGGGTGGGGAAAACCAGCAAGGTCTGTTTGTTTAGATTCTTCTTGCCCTCTCTGGGCAACATTCCTCCCTACCAGGCATAAGACCCCTCCTGAAATGGGGGGTCTTATGACCTGTCATCAGTTAAGGTAAGGCCGACAATTTCCAGCCTTGGGATGAAAAAGGCACAGGTGAAAAAGGAGAGCATGAGAAGTTCAGAGAGTAGCATGAGCCAGGAACTGTGGACAAAAACCAGTATATAAGTGTCATAATGTCACAGTCCCCGAATTAAAACTTCCTCCTTATCTTTTGGTTAAAACTATTCTCTATTATTATGACTGCTGGGCTTCCTACTAGAGTGCAAAGGGCTATTGGTGGTACTATAAAAATAATATACCCTGACACTTGTCAGCATATGAGGAGATGGACTCCCCAGTTACGTGGAGCACTGAGCGGATGGCCCCACGTGGTTCCTTCACTTTCTCACCTGTATGGGAAGAGCATAGTCACTGCGAAATGCTCTGTAGAACGTGCTCTCTCTTCCAAGCTCTCGGTTTCACGAGGGCAGGTGCCAGGTCTATTTTGTTGAGGGTTGTTTCTCAACAACCAGGACAATATCTAAGCCAGAGGAGACTCTCGAGTATTTATGAAGAAAATCTTTCCTCCATTTCCCTGAATAATCATAAGTAGGCTGTTTTCAACTTTTCTGTAATCCTGACTTGGGAAATTATTGTGACACCTGCAAAATTTATAATAATATTCATGCAAAGAGAGCTTGAACAATTTCAACCTGTCTTTTCTTACGTTGTGATTTTTGGTTCAGAGGACAACAGAGTAAAAACTATGAGGAACTGAGGGCTCGCAGAGCAGCCATCCAGATTCACACACCAGCCTGACCTCGGGCCACTGCCGTCAGCAGAGTGCCACGCTATCTGCCTCCACTGCCTCAAGTGAACGTTCCACTTCGAAAAAACAGAAAAGGGAAGAAAATAAAATTAAAACACACACATACCCAGTTTCACAGCGTTTCAGCTGTCCCAAGTTTCAGACTAAGAAAACTCTTGTCATCAAATAAAAAAGCTGGCTAGGCTTGAGATCGGTTGATTAGAGCATGGTGTTGATAACACGGAGGTCCAGGGTTCAATCCCTGTTACCAGCCAGCTGCCAGGAAAAAAAAAGTTGCTATATGTAAGATTAATATGTAGGATATAGATCATGACAACCATCCTTCATCATTCCCCAGCAGGTTTTAGTCAGGCCATCGTGAAGCTGGTGTCTGTGAATGCATCAGTTTCACACACACACAGCAGTTAGCAGAGGGAAATTCTCAAACACCAGGCATTGCCCAAATTCTAGGAGGGGAGATGCAGCCATCAGGATGAGCACTCAAGAATATGGATCTTCCCAAGAAGAATGTACTGAAGCATTGTAAGTCATCAATAGTTTAAAAACTAAGACCCAGCAAAGCCCATGTCCACCCATATTTAAAATCAGATGTGTAACCTTCTATTTTCCACACAAAGAATTTAGGGCAGCCTAGAGAGTTCTTGGAAAATTAGCACAAAACCATCTTGCCACATACACTAGTTGTATATTATCGAGGATGTGTGAACAGCTCAATCTGCACAGAGACCTATGTCGGACACTCCTAACAAAACAGGAAGAGATTATTATGGCTTAAATGTGAAAAGTGCTATTGAAAAATAAATTTTTCTGAGAATAATGATTATCTTGATATTCAGAATAAACATGAGGTCAACTTTATGTATTTCACTTTCTATAACATCTGTTCTCAACGCCTCTTGATTAGATTCAGTATAGCTGATCTGTGGTAAGTCTTAAATAAATAGCAATTGATTTTTATTCTTACCTGAGACCAAATTCTTTCTTGACTCTCCTCCTCCCCACATCCACTCATCCAGGCAATATGATATGAGTAATTAAGAAAAATAAAATTATAAAAGCTAAACTTTTTCTTCCCCCACCCCTTCCATAACAAACAAGGCACAGAATGGAGCAGTCATTGAAAAGTTAAATATGTGAGTTCAAGAGCAGGAAAAAGCTTCTCTCCCAGTAAAGTCACCATCCCCCAAACTCACCATGGTTATGTGAATGTCTTTATTTTTTGGAGATGCAGTCTAGAGTATGTAAGAGTGAAGGCTTTGTGAAAATTCATCAAGCAGTACACTTGTTTGTGTATTTTTTAAAATGTATGTTATGTACTTCAATAGAAAATTTATTTTAATATGCACTGGGGAAAGGACAGCCTCTTCAATAAATGGTGCTGGGGAAACTGGATGTCCACATGCAGAAGACTAAAACTAGACCCCTATCTCTCACCAAAGACAAAAATCAACTTAAATTTAGATCTTTGATTCATTTTAAGACCCGAAACTATGAAACGATTAGAAGAAAACGTACAGAAAATGTGACACAAAATGGAAGTGGGCAGCGCTTTTTTGAACAAGACTACAAAGGCACAGGCAACTAAAGCAAAAAATAGACAAATGGGACTACATCAAGCTACTCTTTAGCTTTTTTCTGCACAGCAAAGGACACAACCAACAAAGTGAAGAGACAACCTAAGGATGGGAGAAAGTATTTGCAAACTACGCATCAGACAAGGGGCTAATATCCAGAATATAAGAGGAACTCAAACAACTCAAGAACAAAAAAACCAATAACCCAATTTAAAAATGGACTAAGGACTTCACCAGACATTTCTCAAAAGTAGACATACAAATGGCACATGAAAAAATGCTTAGCATCACTACTCATTAGGGAAATGAAAATTAAAACCACAATGAGATATTTATCAAAAAGACTGAAAACAATAAATTCTGGCAAAGATTCGGGGGGCAGGGTAAAAGGAACTCTCCTACAGTGTTGGGGGGAATGTAAATTAGTACAGACACTATGGAAAACAGTACGGAGGTTCCTCAGAGAACTAAAAATTGGACTAACTTATGACCCAGCTATCCCACTACTGGATATATACCCAGAGGGAAGGAAATCAATCCATTGAAGAGACACCTGCACTCCCATGTTCACTGCAACACTAGTCACAATAGCCAAGAGATGAAATCAATCTAAATGCCCATCAATAGATAAATGGATTAAAAAAAAAAAAACTGTGGTATATATACACAATGGAATACTATTCAGCTATACTTTTTCCCTTTTTTTTTTTTTTTGTCTCTTTTCGTGACCGGCAACGGATCACAACCCTCAGTGTCGCGCCCGTACCAGACCGGGACCGGCAACGGGACCGGCAACGGGATCGCAACCCTCGGTGCTGCGCCCGCCCCTCGCTCAGCCAGTGAGCGGGAACCAGTCTGCATGTGGGATCCGAACCCTCGGCGGGAGCGCCGCCACACTTCCCAAGCAGCGCACTGTAGCAGTGCACCACCGGGCCGGCCCTCATCTATACTTTTTCTAAAAAAATGAAATCCTGTCATTTGCAGCAACATGGATATAACTGAAGACCATCATGTTAAGTGACATTAAGTCAGGCACAGAAAGACAAATACCACATGATCTCACTCATACGTGGAATAAAAAACAAAAACAAAACTGTGGTTCTCATAGGAGTAGAGTAGAATACCAGAGGCTGGAGGGGTGCAGGGCGGGGGGAGGCTGTGGTGGGTCAACGGGTACAAAGCTATGCTATCTGCCCTAAGTGAATCAATGTACAGTATATGCATGTATTGAAAGAACACATTGTACCCCACAAATATGCACAATAAACATGATGAGCTAGAAGGAGACACAAATGATCCAAAAATGACCATGGAATCTTCTACACTGTACAAGTGCTTAAAACAACCTCTGCTCCTAAGCCCAATGAGGGAACTGGGATGACTTGTTTCAGTTACATAAAATTTGGACACAGGAGGGGGAAAAAAGGGTAAGAGAGAGAAGAGAATAACTTGAGTAATTGTGATGACCAAAGACAAAAAGTCACTTTGTCCAAACCAAGACAATAGTAACAGTGTCTCCAGGGAAGAAGAGAGAGTAAACCTCAGCAATTTATGAGTGAAAAGCACAAGTCCAGGGCCGGCCCGGTGGCGCACTGGATAGTGCGCCGCTTGGGAAGCGCGGTGGTGCTCCCGCCCGAGGGTTCAGATCCCACATATAGACCGGTTCCCGCTCGCTGGCTGAGCGAGGCGTGGGAGCAACACCGAGGGTTGCGATCCCGTTGCCGGTCCCCGGTCCGGTACGGGGGCAACACTGAGGGCTGCGATCCGTTGCCGGACACGGAAAAAGACAAAAAAAAAAAAAAGAAAAGCACAAGTCCATACTCATATTAGTTTTATAAAAGTAGAATCCTTTCTGGGGGGAACGCCCTGTGTCGGAGCCTTTATCTCTTGACTTGAGTCCCCGTCCTGACACTTCTGTTTCTGAGCCTGACAAACCCAGCACGAACCTTGCATCCTCATTTGCCAAAAGCAGACAGCAGGATCCGCTGCATCTACCTTACAGGGCCACTGTGGATGAGATCACAGCAAAGGACTTGAGGAAACACCACCCACATGTGCGCACTAATAACCAGAACTCAGCTCACATCTGAGTTTAATGAATGGAAAAGACTAAAATTCAAGCTCTTTTTTCCTTTTAAGTTAAAAGAATCTATGAAGATTTTACTGTCTACATGTAAGTTATCCACGTAAAAGAGAGAAAAACAGCAGTTCATTACATCAACTTGGAGAGATGATCATCATTAGAATTCCAAGTGAAGAAGATTTACTTACATGGGATTGAAGAATCTAGACAAAGTAAGGTAAAGACAAGCTTATCAAGGGTCAGGGCAACTCATTTCATAGAGCCAATAAATTAGCAATATTTATTAAATACTATAGATGAACAATAATGTTATACACAGACCCCCTTAAATCAGTTGTCAGAAGAGAGAAACAATCTGTGGTCAGGGTAGATTGGCTCGGGAACAGGAAGAAGTGTCTGCTTGTCAATCTCTCTTCCTCCCCACCTCATAGCTCTACCTCCCGCAGAACAAATACTTGACTGCATGTAAGCATCTATTCCAGAGGTCGGCAAACTTTTCCTGTAAAGGCCCAGAGAGCACATATTTCAGGCTCTGTGGTCCATACGGTCTCTGTTGCAACCACTTGGCTCTGCTGCTGTAGCACAAAAGCCCCCACAGACAACATAAAAACGAATGGGTAGGGCTGTGTTCCAACAAAGCTTTATTTATGGACATTGAAATGTGAATTTCATGTCATTTTCAGATGTCATGAGATACTCTTTCTTTTACCTTTTTCAATAACTTAGAAATGTAAATGGTTATAGAGCTCCAGTTTTGCAAGAGGAAAAAGTCCTGGAGTTTGGCTGCACAACAACGTACACATGCTAACACTGCTGAACACTTAAAAATGGTTAAGATGGTAAATTTATGTTATGTGTATTTCAACACAATTTAAAAAATTTTTTTTAAGTAAGGAAAAAGGTCAAAACCATTTTAGTTTACAGGCTGGATCTGGCCTATGAGCTATAGTTTTCTACCCCTGATTTTATTTTGAAACAGGACATGGATGTATGCAGGTAACCAGAAGTGACTAGAAAACAGCAATAAGAAATCATTAGATACTGGCTTCTGTCACAGGCCACAGTTAACCCGGGAGTCCAGGAGCCCTGAAGTCTGTGGCCCTGCCCAGTGAGGGTGGCAGACATGGCTTGGATTCCTGTCACATTTCTGTTGACCTTGCCTGGGGGCTTTTGAACTGTGAGGCACATCCCTTTTGCCTGTGTGAACCAGTGCACTGAAATCCTTTCCCACAAGGGAAAAAACTGGATTTGAGGAAGGATCCACAGGTCTCCTCGGCAACCATCTACAGGCTGAGCGTCCCAAAAGGGAAAGCGGCAAGGGAAGGGGCCGGGGGCTTCTACACGTGCTCGGGCCAAAGCAGAGGCCCAGGAGAAAAGTCAAGCACAAGTTTGATCTACAAAGTCTGGGGTGAGTGAGGCAGACAGGCTATGGGAATCATTTACACCACCCCCAAAGGGGAAATGGGCAGGCTTTACAGAACCCACAGTTCCCATGTCCACACCAATAACCAGGCAGAGGTGCAGGGGCCAACTTTACTGAAAGCATCAACTGTGATGCAGGAAGACAAGACCCCAAAGACAACCGCAGCTCGTCTGCCTCTCACTGCCACAAAACCAGGGGGGTAGGTCAGAATGTGAGTGTCTCTTTAAGAAAAACACAGTGGTCCTTGTTTCAGAATTAGCCTGTGGCTGGAACCCACTGCCGATGTAAATATATACTTTCTTACTATGCTATTCATTTAACACATAGGTAAAATAATCACCCCTTTCTCTGTGTCTCTACCCCATCCTTTCATAGTTTTCCATGATGTTTTATTAACTATTAAAAAGCATCTACGGCGTTGCTTTTCCTCTTTAATCTAAATGTAATATCTGGCAATTTTAGAAACTCTGGAAACTGGTTTGAAATCTGTGACTTCAGAAAATCTTCCAAAGGTGGTTGTTCCAAAGATTAACTTCTGACTAACCTAGACCTCTCGCCTCTCTACCAAGCAAGTGAATGAGTAAGCTCCGTGTTAATGTTCAAACTTCGATAATAATAGCCAACATTAATTTACCGTAGACAGCGAAATGGGCCCTATGGATTTACCTATGTGATTTCCTTCCAAGGACAAAGTTGGTGTTGTTAAACCCGTTTTAAAGAGAAGGCCAGTGAGGCTCAGAGAACAAATTTGCCCAAGACCACACAGCTAGTAAGTGGTTGAACTGGGATTTGAGCCCAGATCTCTGACACCAGAATTAATGTGTCCCTCTTCTGTCTGGCTGCCTTTCAGATGGGTCATATAGGAACAGGATCAAATAATGTGAAAATCATTCCTGAAGTGGGCTGGAAAACCATTTCAGCAGTACACTAACCCCTTAGTTACTCACTCTCACTAATCCCGTGCTTCTTATCTAGAAGGAATGGGTTGGTGCAAATGGCATCAATTCATTTCATGCCCCTTGGCACCATGTCTGACCTCATCGGTCAGTCGCCCTAGGGGGAAAAAAATGGAAAAAAGCACTTGAAAGTCATTTTGATATTTTTAGCTTATTTTTCCTGCCACATAGAACAATCTACATCGCAAATTTGCAAATTTACAGGGAAGAGAAAATTGACTAGTCCCAGCACACCATCTGATGTGTGGCTTTCCAAATGGAGACAGCGTTTACACGTCTGCCTCCCCCATCAGACTGTGGGGTCTGTGATGGCATCTCCAGCCTCACAGGATCTAGAGCCCTGACCAGAACAGAAGCACAATATGCATGCGTGGTTGCAAGTAAGACTGGAATAAACACTTTCAGAACGCAACATTAAGGGCTGGCTGTAGCTGAGAGAAGCAAGTTAAATTCACCTAATTTTATGTGCCTGCCTAGCTGGATGTAAATCTACAGGGGTGTGTGTGTTTGTGTGTGTTGCAGTGACCAGCATTGCTAACACAAAAAGATCACAATCTGTTGTCCAGCAATAACACCTGGCTACACCCAGGGATTCAAAGCACCACATGTGGATATGCTCAAAAATACCACCTTTCATATGGTAGGCACTGCATACTTTCTTTTTTTTTTTTTTGTCTTTTTTCCGTGTCCGGCAACGGATCGCAACCCTCAGTGTTGCCCCCGTACTGGACCGGGACCGGCGACGGGATCGCAAGCTTCGGTGTTGCTCCCGCGCCTCGCTCAGCCAGTGAGCTGGAGCCAGTCTGTACGTGGGATCCGAACCCTCGGACGGGAGCGCCGCCGCGCTTCCCAAGCGGCACACTATCCAGTGCGCCACCGGGCCGGCCCTCCACAAACACTTTCTGAGCACCTGCTATGTGCCAGGGAATGCTTTTGGCACTTAGTAGGGTTACAAAGTTAACTGAGACCAGCACCTTGCCTTTAATGACCTGAAGTCTGGTGAGTCTAGTGCTGTATAAAGCAAGAACTAAAAATACTGTTCATAAGGTTCAGTAACAAATCATATCTTCAAGAGAGAGGTGACATGGGCTTCCCAAAGACATAATGTGTGAGCAAGGTTTGGAAGGAAAATAGTTTTCAATATGGGAGTAATGGAGTGGGGAAGAGTATGAAAGAAAGACATTCCAGAAAAAGGTAATGGCATGTGCGAAAGCCCTGTCCTATCAGAGGGAATGTATTTTGGAAATCAGAGGTAGACTTTTTTCACTGGAGGGAAAAACATGAGGGAAAGTGGAAGATGTATCCTGCCAAGAGCTTCTTCCCAGGCGATCTGTAAATCGCTTGTGAGAGATGAGGTAGGTATTAACAGTTTCATTTTGCAAATCAGGAAACTAGGACAGAAGTAGGTGACCAAAGGCTCTGTGTAAGTCTGGCTTCACTGTGCTCTGCCCAAGAGCCTCCAACCAGTGCTCCCAGCTCAGTGAATGGTGACTTACGCCAATGACAATGGGAGGTAATTTTCCTAAGGCCACCAGTGAATCAGTGACTAAATAAAAGTTAGAATCTAGGATGCTCCAGTGCTTACAATAAGTCACTTCATTCCTAAACTAGGTAGAGAAAACTAATAAAAAGTTGGGGAAAGAAAACCCAGAAAAAAAAATGCTAATGGAAAACCAATTGAAAGATGTCACAATGAAAAAAGTTAAAATTCACGATCAACCACGATATCAGTTCTAAGAAGATAAGTATATCTTAATGGTTGGAGAATATATTTACGGATGTACCATGATATATTCAATCCCATACTGTGGCACATCTATCAGGCTAGATTTTTGCACGTATATTTACCTAATTCCTTAGAAGAAATCGCCTCAAAGAGCAACTGCTAATTAAAAAACTGTGCATTAAAATTATGTATTGGATCATGACTGATTTCTATTTTTTCTTTATAACGTTCACTATTTTATGAATTTTGAATGAGCATAGACTTTTTTCTTTTTTGAGAACAGTTTTAAAAATAAAGTACAAAAAATGATACAAGAGTATCCATATATCCACCACCCAGAAATAGCAAATATTATTTTGTCATATTTGTTTCAGGTCTTTTTTTAATAATAGAAATTATAAATATATATATTATGGATATAATTATTCCCATTCTATCTTCCTATCTGAAGAACCAAATACTATCATGTATTTTGTGTATCTTTCCAATCTATTTAAGACACATACACACTCTGCATCCATAGAAATATAGAGAATTGTTTGTATGTCTGATTTTTTTTTTCCTTTTTGTCTTTTTTCGTGTCCGGCAACGGATCGCAACCCTCAGTGTCGCGCCCGTACCGGACCGGGACCGGCTACGGGATGACAACCCTCGGTGTTGCGCCCGCACCTCGCTCAGCCAGTGAGCCGCCGGTCTGTATGTGGGATCCGAACCCTCGGCGGGAGCGCTGCTGCGCTCCCAAGTGGTGCACTGTAGCAGTGCGCCACCGGGCTGGCCCGTATGTCTGATTTTAAAATACAAATTAAACCATACTTCCAGATTACTCAATCTTACATTTCTGAGATTAGTCTACATTGATGTCTAAAACAGTAACATAGTCCTTTACCTCTGGTGTATAGTATTGGTTTAAATATACAATCTTTTACTTATCAAATGTATTTATGGATATTTGTTTCCTAATTTCCATTAGAAAATCAATTCAATAATAACTATCCTTGTATTGTCTTAGGAAATAGCCAGAAATTCTCTCTGAATATAAACATTGTGTATTAAAAATAAAAATAATGTTTCAGATGCAACTGCAGTAGAAAAGTAACACTGTACAAGTGGCCCGAATTCTGAATTTGTTAACTCTTCTCTATGAATGTTACAATCTGTCCACACTTGTACTGCGCCATGCTGATACTTATTAGCTTCTTCCAAGACAGACCCAATAGCTCTACATCCTAATGAACAGTAATCAAATGATCTGGTAAGTTAACTTTGGGTCTGAAAGAGATCAGGCCTGACAGATTACTGGCTCTATTCTCATTGTTCTAATTTTACATTTTGAAAAAAAATTTCACCTGAAATTCATGTGCAACTAGTGGTATCAAAATGCCACTTCAACACATTAATTCAATGCTAGTGTGTCTGGCTACGAGAAGGGCTACTGCAAGGCTAAGGCTGATGTTGCGAATCCTACTCCAGCGCCAACCGTCTAGCTCTTAATTCTGTTCGTTACGCCAATTGCAAAGCTAGGCAACCACGCTAGTTGTTGTGGCTTTACCTGCCAGTAATCCTGCACCAACTGGGCCAATGGTTGAGCGAGGGCTGGGTCTGGAGCTCCCAGACCCCTCAAGCCCATTCACAGACTGGGTCACAAACCCTTCACATGCCACGCTGGGTCACCAGACCCCTCCACACCAAGCTGGGTCACCAGACCCCTTCACGCAGGTCTATAAGCTAGGTAACCTGCCACACCATCCTTGGAAGATACAGGTCTGGAAAAAACATGGCTGTGCAGGGCAGGCACCTGAGGCAGTAAAATACCAGCCAAAGCGGCACTGCCATGCAGGCGCACTTACTCCACCCACACACACAACGTTTACCTAACGACCCTGAACCGGCTCCAAGGGGAGGGGAGCCTGACCAAATTGTTCCATTTTCCCAACATAGTGATGCAATCATTTTGTATGCCAATGGATACAAAATTCATGCATTTCATTAACATATGCCTAGAATGACCAGTCTCCATGAAAACTGTAATTCAATCTTTTCATTCAATCTTTTCATTTCTGTCTATTTTAACTGCAGATATTTGCTAGTCTCCTCAATGAGCTCAGCTTGCCATGATCTTCAGTGGAAAAACACTTGATTACCTAACCCAGCACAGAGGGAAATCACATTTATAATCTGCCCCCCAGCTGCTTAAGTGTCCCTAAAACAAGCCAAGTGTGTCATACATGACATTGGAGCCTGGAGGAAGAGGAATCATTGACAAAGAAGAAGAACATGGTATCAACCTGTACGAAGCAAAACCAGCACAAGGAGGGATTTTAAAGGAATCGTCTGCACAGAGAAATTCAAACCATGTGTTGCTTCTTTCTCCTGCTTTCCTCCAACTCCTACACAAGCATGTTATGTATCAAAAAGATACTATCTATATTACAAATGCTGATACTTGTGCCAACATTGATAAATGCTCTTCCTATAACACCATAAAGTCCTTCCCACACACAACTTTTCCACCCCTCCCATGTTATTCAAAGCAAAAAGCAAACCTCCTCAGCAATAAAGTCCACAGACACACAGATCTGTGGGAGCTGATTTATATCTGTGAGGAGGGACACTGTCCAGTCAACAAAGAGAGGGTAACGAGGATGATATGGGACAAAAGGCTGCATTCAATGGCAGGTGAAGGCAGACAGACACCAGGACTTCTGTCTGGAGGACAGGACTTTTTCCCTCAAGGATAGGCCAGTTCGTGACAAATCTCCATGGCTGCCATCACCCAGAGCTGAGAGGCAGTGTGCCCACACACTGGCTCTGCCAGCATTTCCCATGGGACCCTGGACCAGGAATATTCTCTCCCCCCACCTTGGGTCTCACCAATAAAACAGAAGCAGCAGCCCGCAGCGGTGGTTCCACATGCTGTTCCTCAGGCTGTTAGCAGGAGCAACCCACTCCATCAGCAACGACTGCCCCTGCACGGTGCCGCTTGTCACATGCCCACAGGGCAGGGGCATCAGGACTCACCCTTCCCCTCAGTGAACCATCACACCCAACCATACTGGAGTCAAAGACGCCCTAATAAATGCCCCCAAACAGAGCAGGAATTCAGTGTGAACGTAAATCTCAGAACCTGAAAGTCCCCCCAGGTCCCTCCCTCCTGCCTCTGTGTTCAGCTGATGGACACTGAAGGCCTGGACTCCCTCCAGCCTGGGCTCTAGGAGTGTGCCCAGGCCTTTGTATCCTCTCTCTGGCCTGACTGGACACTGCTCTCCGGGCTCTGGAAAACCTGGCAAGTAGCTGACGAGAAGTTCATTTCAAACACTGGTCAGCTTCTTGGAGGAATGGGGTGCCTAAAACCAGAACACAGTTTTCATGTTAGAACTCATGGCCTGGGGACACGGTGAAAAAGCCTGTCTTGCTAAAGCATCAGGGAATTCCAAGCACAGAGGCCTAACAAGCAGACGGAGGACAGGCAGTGTGGGCAGATTTAATAAAACAAGCATTCGTGGGCCAGCTGGAGGTTAACCCTCACTGTTTTGCTTTCACGGGCCTAGAGTTGAGCTGGTTGAGTTCCAGATATCTGTGTAGCACCTACTCAGTCTTTCAGTTGCACGCATAGTTGATCTGGGAGGCAGTAAATATTTGCAATGGCTGAACTCAATGAGGGTAAAGGTGGCTATACCAGTTGAACCTTTTTTATTTTTTAAATGGAATAAACCAAAGGAGAACCAAGAAAAATTTTAAATAAAGCAGCATTTCACCTATCAATAGGCAATACATGGAATTCTGGACACATAATTAAAGACAAATTTCATACATTTTGAATAGTCGGATGAGTGATGGGTAAATGTGCACAAAACTCAAATATGTATCTTTATATTTCATTTTTTAAAATTGTGGTAAAATATACATAACATAAAACTTACCAACCTAATCATTTTTAAGTGTAGTTCAATGGCATTAAGTACATTCTCAGTGCCGAGGAACCATCCATCTCCAGAACTTTTTCATCCTGCAAAACTGTGTATCCATTAAACAACTCCACATTTCCCTTCCCCCTATAGCCCCTGGCAGCCACCACTCTGCTTTCTTTCTCTGCCACACATACATTTTACAGAGTTTGCTCAGTTTCATGAATTCAGAATAACACAATTTCAAAGTTCTCAGATTTCGAATACTGATGCATTACATGAAATATAGTATAATATACCTATTCAATTTTATTTGCAATAAGCATATTTATCAATATTTTCACAGTCACATAGAACTGTGTATGAATATACATAATTTAATCAACCATAGTTTTATTTTGTCATTAATATTACTTCCATGAACATCTTTGGATGGGCTTATTATTTCTATTAAAAGAAGTGAACCTGCTGGAACAAAGCTTTGCACATTCTCAAGATTTCTGACCAGTTGCCAAATTTCCCACCAGAAGGGTTGTTGCTTTAACTTGCACTGATGTTTCCAATATTCAGATAAATTATTCTGGATTTGGAGGGTGGGGAGGTTGGCTCAATGACCTACAATTCCAACTAAATGTTTTTCCTACACTTCCTTTCCTTGCAGTCATAAGAGACCTTTCCCTTATGAGGTCTGCCTAACATACAGTATAAGAAACCCACAAAGGTCAAGGATAGCATGAACTAGGAATCAGATTTTCAGAAGGGGACTTTTCTTTTTTAATTAAGAAAGTTGAAGGTATATCACTCTTTACTAACTCTTAAATCTGCTATGTAGAAGGACCACAAAAGAGGCAAATAAAATACATTTTCTATATTATCCTTATTAGTAACATTTTTCAAAACCCATGAAAGTAAATTCAATTAAGAAGAGCATTGCTTCATAAAATTTTAAGTTATGAACGAATCACCATCTTATGATTATACAACAACCAAGTTAGCATTTACAAGAAAATCAAACAAACAATATTTTCTACAGTTTAATTTTATGTCTTGGCTATTATTGAGTTTATTTGGGGGTGGCCAAAGGGGGCCTAAAAAGAGACCTCTCCACCCTTTCTTTACCCCAAATCTCATTTCTCAAATGAAGCTAAATTCTCTGGTTATGGAAGATCATTGTTTTGCAAATTGCTTCTAGAAGTCAAAATTTCTTCCTTTGCTTTCCAATACAATCTTTTAATATATATATAAAAAAGGAGGCCATAAAAGGAACTTTGTACTAAATGCATCTTTTTTCTCTTTCTCAGCTGTGAGCCAGCCAGCAGTCCTTCTCATGAAGTGGTTCCTAAATATGCCCTGCTTACTGCTCCTATTTCCCCACTGCCATCAGTTACAATAACATATGCTTTCATTTACAGCATTATGGATATTCTCTAGACAGTCAGTCTGTTGAAAAGAAATTAATCCCAGCAGTGAGCTAAGATCCTGAATTCTCAGCAATTTCTTGTGAATTCATGGTAAGGCTATCTATGCTGAGGCCGAATCTGAATGTGTAAACAGCTGACTGGGACTAAACTACCATGCATTTGGCTTATTGGACTTAAATCTCATTCTACATTTCCAGTAAGTAACTCAGGAAGAAGAACATATTTCTCATCAGTAGATTCTCCACAAATACAACAGGCGCAATTCTTATAATAGCATCATGTTTGTTATCACCACGATAGAGCACCCACTTTTTATTGAGCACCTACTGGGTGCCAGGAACTGTCTGGTCATTTTACAGTGCTATCTAGTCATTTTGTAGGCACTATGACTAAGTCTCAAAGAGACAGATACTATTCTCGCCCACACTTTACAGATGATGTAAATTACACTCAAAGTTAAGAAATTTGTTCAGAATCACAGTTATTAGGAGTAGAGCTAAGATTTGAACATCTCTCACCTCTCTAATTCCAAACCCAAAATACTAAGAAGACACAAACACCAATCATGACATGTATTAGTGTATCATTAAGAGACAGATATTTGGGGACAAATGAAGGGGATGCTTTGTGCCTTTCAGGGTCACCCACACATTACCAACTGCCCACTCAGATCCTCACTTTGCCTGGAAACTTGAAGGTTCCCATAACAAGAGGTAAACGAGTTGAGGTGGTCTCAGAACACAAATAACTGGAATAATCACATGGACAAGATATATAGAGAGTGTTATTTTCAAAGATATCCATAACCATCTACTGAGCCCCACTGTGCATTACAAAGCAACCAAACTGCCCAAATTTGTTCCAAATCCCACATGGAAAGCAAGCATGCAAACTCACACAAATAAGACACTGGATTCTGACCTCAAACCCAGACAGTCTGCCTCCACCCAGTGCTCTAGTCATTGCAGCAAACCTAAAGCTAACCACATGGCCCAGTTCACATGAAATATACTGAGGCAGCAACCATGAAGCAGAAAGGAGAAGAGCAGAGCACATCTGGGTTTGAGACCAAGCTCAACATTTGCTAGTGGTGTGACCTTGGACAAAAGCAGCAAGGCCAGCAGCAGCCTGTACTCATCAAGTACTTTGCAAGCTACGTGTCATGACTCATCCACCATCTCATTTAATCCTCACAGCCCCCTTTTCAGGGAGTGTGGCGCTACACTGTCAGAATCCTGCTGATGTCACCACTTGTCAGGTTCTTTTACCTGCCCGTAATCCTGCTGACTGGGTCAATTGTTGAGCTAGGTCTGGGTCTGAAGCTCACAGACCTCTCAAGCCCATTCAGACTGGTTCACAAACCCTTCACATGCCAGCCTGGGTCCCCAGACCCCTCACACACCAGGCTTGGTCCGCAGGCCCCTTACACGCAGATCTCTGAACTAGGTAACCAGTAAACAGATCTTTGGAAGCCGTAGGTTGGAGAGCCTGGCTGTGCGTGGCAGATGCCCAAGGCAGTAAACTCCAGCCAAGGTGGCGGTGCTACGCGGGTGCACTCACTCCACCCACCCACAACCTGCCCACAAAGAATGCTGTACCACCCCCAACCTGCCCTGAGGCGAGGGGGCCTGATTAAACTATTCTATTTTCCCAACAGGGAGGTACAGTTAGCATTGCCTTACGAATGGTAAAACCCAGGTCACAGATAAAAAGCGGCAGAGGCAGGATTCAAATCCAGTTTTTGTCTAACATCAACATCTTTGATGCTAGTCTCAGTTTCTCCATTGATGAACCAGATCAGAGTACGTGATTCAGAGAATTACTATACGCTTTGGGAAAGTACTCTGCAGCAGCACTCAATAATGGTAGCCACTGACACTTTCATCCCCACCACCAGCATCAGCAGCATCAGGTTATAGAGGAATAAAGGCTAAACTCAGAGCTACTGACCATAAACATTTACCAGCATTCCTTAATGCTTCAAATTGTTTTCATCTCCCTCAACACCCTTTTCAAAGATTAGAAACAACATTTTTTCCTTACTGAACAAACTTGGCTTGAAAATGGCTTCTGTTGCAGCCTAAATCAACACACAGCTATTAATTCACCACACTCCACACATAGAATATCAGTGCCACCAGGGTTTTCTCTTACCTTTGGAATTCTACTTACTCATAACCAAGTGGCTGGTTTTGTTTTGATAAAAGCTACTTTAAAATCTCAGAGGCCCATGCTTGCCAAAATCAAGTTGAAAAATGCTGGTGTCAAACAATTTGGAAGTGTTCTAAAAATAATATCCTGAGAATTTGAGGCAGTTATATTTTCCTGTGAACTATACATTATCACCAGGGCTCACTGAGTCATTGACTTGAATCTGTGCAGGCTACTAGATAAACTTCCTGAAAGACCAACCCTGGGTGCTGCCTGTGACAATGACTTACACCCAGTGTCAGGCCCTTGGAAGGCATAGGCAACTAAGTAGGTTGGTATTAAAGACCAAAGTCTTCAAGAGTGTTTAAAGAACAAAGCACAGAGATGGCTGCATTTCCAGAGGGCACATGCTACAGCAGCCCATGAATAAGAAGTCCTGAACATTCTTCTGAACCCATGGGGTCAGGCCCAACTGTTGGCCATCACAGCTTTCTCACTCATTTGCTGGGCCATCGTTGGCTTGTCTATGAGGTACATGTCAAAGTAATGCAAAAAAGTCATTTTCACTGTGTGTGTGTGTTGGGGCAGAGGCAGTGGTGGGTGGGGGCAAGGTGGGTCAGGAGAATCTTTGAACACCAAAACCCAGTCCCTACTCTTTGGGAAACTTCATCTTTTGGAAAATAAAAATGCAGGAAATGGACCTTCTATTGAGCCTACTTAAGGACATAAGGATAGCAACCTGATAAAGACCACACTGAAGTCTCAAGTTATCGAGTACATTGCATGTCCCAATGCTCTTTTAGCCTATGACTCTCACACCGAATAATCAGGAAGTTGGGATAGACCTAACAAGTATTTTGAAAAATTCATCTGTAAACTCTAATCTCCTACATCTAATCATGTACAAACCCAAAAGGCTGGCATTACTGTACATTTCTTTAGAATCTAAAGCATTCAAAACATAGATGGCTTCAGATTTCAACAATCACTTTGATGTCATTTTAAAGAACACCCAACTCAGTTTTGTTTTTTTAATCCCACATTTCTTTTCAAAGTGTCTCCAGTTAACTCATTGGGCTGCCCCAATGCCGGGTGTTGAGAAATCACTGGTAAACGTAATACATTATCTGATCCATACAAAATCACATACTATTTTCTCTTTTATCAAATGCATATCCATATTTCAAGGGCTTGAAAACTTATAAACACCAAAAACTAGGTTTTCAAAAAGGTTAACAACCTAAATCCTTCTTAATTTTGAAGAGTTCCAAAGGAACTTTGGGGGAGGAGCTGGCAAACATCACGTAGGTAACTGAAAGGACAGCAGTGAGTCACCAGGCCATTGACTTCCCACTGGAATTCCATGTTTTAACACCACCGCTGGAAACCATCACTAAGAAATGGTATTGCTTCAGGTTTCCTTCTGTCTGTTTTCTTCCATAATAGTCAATGACAGGTATAAACACAGGGCCTGTGTGATCTTTCTTTGGTAGACATGCATCTGGTTACCTTCCTGCCTCCCCGTGAGATGCAGGCCTGTGTGACATCAATCATCTCAACAGCCAAACAATTTAGGTGTCATCAAAAGGCCATCCCGGGTGGAGAACATAAGGGGAAGCACAAGATTTCTTTTGCTCAAATGTCCCTCTACTGCCATATGGAAAAAGTAAAACATGACTAGACCAAAAGTTATTTTGAATGATCTATTACTGAAGCAAAAATGCAAACCTCTTCCCTCAATAAACAAGTCAAAGACTGACCCTTGTAAAAAGGGTTTGTCTTGTAAGAGTTTAAGTTCTTTTTTATTTATTTCTACATTCTGAGATGTTGTAGCAGGGGGGGTGGTCCACGGTTGGCTCCATTGCTGGCCCAGTTGGGGGGGGGGGCATGCAGGCTCCCCCCACAGCTCAGGAACCCGGGGGGCTTCCTGTGGCAGCTCCATCATTGCTGGCCTGCTAAGTTCTTACCATGGTACATAAAAGAAGTATCATATCATTAAAACTACTATCCAAAATAAAATTCACGAAGTGCATTAACAAGGAACTATATTATACTTGCATATTTTCAAAGGTGAAGTTGTAACAGTAAAACAATTCAATTAAAGCATCGCCTGATCTGTGCCCATTGTGCACAAAAGATACTTGGAAATTCCTATCTGTCTGATTATTAAATATATGAAAACTGTGACATAAAATAACAATTATTTTTTAACTTGAATATTCATTTTATCAAAATACAGTTGATTCCCATTATTTGCTGTGGTTATGTTTTATAAAGTTTTCACTGAATTAGGGAATATTGAACTATTGGTCCTCGGAGAAACACAGAGTTAGGCTCCTGAGAACCTCTGGTCACGTTTTCATCAACCGATCAATACATAATCTTGTTTTACGTGTGTTTCTGTTGAAAAACACCTTATTTAATATCTAAGGGTACTTCAAAAAGTTTGTGGAAAAACAGAACTAGAAGATAGTATGAATCTTTCCATGAGGTTTTTGAAGTGCCCTCGAACATGGCTGATTCATTAACACTGAACTCACTGCCAACAGCGCTGTAACTCATGCCTGAGCGACGTTTACCTAACACACGTATTTTCTCCCTAAAGCACATCACAGCCTTCTCACGCTTAGAACCCTAGACAGCAGAGCCGTGCTACACTTAGGGGCCATGTTACACAATGAAATCATCAACAAAAAGCGCAAAATGCAAAAATCATGGCACTAAACAGATTCCCAAAAGAAGACCTGTTAACAGTGCGAGCACCGAGACAGGGAGGCAGAGCGCTCCCTGTTCAGCCTCAGCTGGGAACGTGCATAGGTCAGCTCAAATTTTTCGCCATCCTGGACATGTCCACAAATGACCGTGAAAGTCCCGTGGTCTTGATTTGGGGTTACGAATAAATTTTAGGGACTAGATGAATGCACAACTTCAGTTCTGTAAATAATGAGGATTGACTGTAATTCAACAAGTGGTGATGTCCCAGCACATCACGGTTTTAACATTAACATCTAAAAGTATTTATTTCTGGTTAGAGTGTGGTGCTGACAAACATCAAGGTCTAGGGTTACATCCCTATACTGGCCAGTCACAACTGAATGAATTAATAAATAAGTATTTCTTAAGTTTCTTATGATTTTTTAAAACATTAAACATTTCTTTTCCTGACACTATTCCATCCTATAAAAGGCCACCCTATTACTTCTGTTGCCATGGTAAATTACCATCTCGAGGGAACCCTCTGTCCTCAGGAAGACTCTATCACTGGCTGCCAGGCAGGTGTCTTCTCACCAGCCTCCACCCTCAGTCTTCCCTGGGCCACTCGTGTGTCTCATTCTATGCAAATACAGTAGAAAGAGCTCAAAAGTCACAGGAAGTTTCAAACAGAGAATTGGTTGCTATTCTTCTAGGTACTATAAATCTATCCTCAACTCAAGCCAGACATTAGACAGATGTGTGGGTGGCCCCTTTCCCTATGAAAATTACTATTTCCTGAGCTGGATTTGGAAGAGCCCATCTTCCTACCTGGAGAAATAAGCCTGAGGAACATGCCTCTCTGATACTGAGGGATGAATGTATGGAGGTTGTTGTTCATTACATCACGTCTCCTTCATAAGGACGCTCGGGAGAGGTGCGTTTCTGGTCTTAGTGTCCGAAATCTGTGACTCTTCTGAGAACTGTTTTTTTCTTATCACACGAACTTCTGACCAAGTGCCCGATGGACATCGCTCTTCACAGTGATTACTGGAAGCTCATGGCCACATTTGTGACTTGGTGGCATTCATTTTGTCAACAGGCCTCATTCCTGAATCCAGTTCTCTTTCTGTCTTGACTTTCTTACCTACTTCCAGCTACCTTATCTAGGCTCTCGAACTCTTTGTAAACCATCTGTAGCTTCTGAAGGCAGGAGTGGCAGCAGCAACCTTTGCTCACCTTCCTAACTTTCCCCAGGGACGGTTTCTCGGCTGCTTTTGACTCCCACAGAACCCAGAGCTCACCTTCTGTTGTACCCTTCCTTGTCCTTCCCTCCTTCCAGGTTACTTCAAATTGCTCTTTGTGTTTCACACTGTCCCCTGTCCTCATAGTGTGCTCCACGTGGCAAGGCTGTGGGCATTGATAACCCATGCCAGTCACACTGAGGATTGTGGTGTCCCTATGACTGACCTGTCCTGGTCATTTAGGGCCCAGCGTGACTCTCTTCAAGAGCAGCTAAAGAAATCACACGTGGGGACCGAAGTGGGCCCAACCATGGCAGCCAGGGGTGTGGCAGGCTGCACACCACCACGCCTGACCCCTTGTACCTCAGCCTTTTGGGAAACGGAACACAGACTCTTCCAGGTGTCAAGGAACAGCTGCCTTCTTGGGAAGGCAGGTACACAGGACAAAGGGAGCCCTTGCCCTCAGCTCTGTGCAAAAAATTCTATGCAGAAAGTGCACAGGCAGAAGACACAGGCTCAAGAAACAGCTGGATTTTCTTAACCTAATTAACAATGAATGTTCCATTTCAGTGCTCTGGTTAGAAAAGCACTAGCAAAGCCTCTATTCACTGAAGCACCGTGTTCTTATGTGATATCATTCTGTTTGCAGTTTTAGTACCTGGTTAAAATTAAACTTTTCTAAATGCTTCCCTTACAGCATTGTTTCAGTATCCGTGACTAAGGACTTTGAGCTTTTTAAATTATCCCCAGAGGAGAAGAGAGAGGGAGTATAGTGTGTAAACACAGACAGACACACACAGACACACACACAGACACACACACACACACCACTTATTTTGAGAATCTAACAAAAAATTAGTCATCTTTCTTAGACAAAAACTACAGAAACTAATATTTTTAAGTTACATGAATGAGAAGGCTAAATTTATTTTCTTGATCTATACATGATAATTAACAATTTATCAAGAAATAATAATTTTAAAAATGGCAAATAAATCCTGCTCAACTCTCTCAGGCAAAGATGGTCCCCTACAATTTAATTATTTGACCTGCTAAAATGTATTCCCTGTAGAGAGGAAAATTATTATTTTTCTTTTTTTCTTTTTTTGAGCCTGGCTCTTTGCTGGATAAATTCCTTCTAAAAAGAAAGTTTTAGGCAGATATTTAGCTTTGTTCCTAGTTTACATGGTTCAGAAAATAGAACAGCAAATGGCAAGGCACATAGGCTTTGGTGCCAGTCAAACGTGGGTTCAAATACCACAATGCCACACAGTGGCTGTGTGATCTTGGGCTGGTTATTTAGCCATACTAACTCACAGAATTTTGTCCCTCATACCTAAAATGTACATATTAACCCACGAGAATGCTGTGAGCATCAAATTAAATAATGTATCCACAGAAATCCCACAGCACGGCATTCATCCACACAATTTTACAGTTCTGGGGACAGTGACAAAGCAGGTGGAAGGTAGCTTCTGTCTTCCTGGGGCTTACCTTCTAGCAGAGGAAGGGGAGAATATGTAACAAAGATCCCTTTTCAAAGAAAATAACTACCGCACACAAGATTAAAAAAAAGAACTTATCTCAAAAGTTATGAGAGGAACAGGACATAGCTCTGTATTTTCTGTGTTACTTAAAATTATTACTGCCAGGGCCGGCCCGGTGGCGCAATGGATAGTGCGCCACTTGGGAAGCGCGGCGGCGCTCCCGTCCGAGGGTTCGGATCCCATATACAGACCGGTTCCCGCTCACTGGCTGAGCGACGCGCGGGAGCAATGCCGAGGCTTGCGACCCCGTTGCCGGTCCCCGGTCCGGTACGGGGGCAACACTGAGGGTTGCGATCCGTTGCCGGACACGGAAAAAAAAAAAGACAAAAAGACAAAAAAAAAAATTATTACTGCCAGGAAACCACTACATTACCTTTGCAATTACAGAGCATGTTTTTCTTTTAAAGAATGGCTCTATTAACCCCCAAAGATTCCTCAACTATTAATAATGAAATAAACATCTGCTATTCTAACTAATTCAGGCCTGATCATCCACTTGCTCTGGGAAGAAAAACTGAAGGAGGCTCTTCAGTATTAAGCTATGAGTTAACACAAGTACAAAATGTGCATGTGTCACTCTATCTATTTCAATTAAAGTGTTCTTTGTGTTAGTTAGATACTCTATGACTTTGTCATGTAAAACACTGACTTAAATATGAGATTTAAAAATTTGTTTTCTCATTCAAACTAACTATTCTCATACAAACATCCTACCCAAAATGTTTATCAGGAAATCCATAAGACGCGCATGAAATTAAAGTAGATCTTTGGCTTTATTAGTCTTTCTAAATGGCTTTACAATTAATAATCCATTCTTCAAATTTAAAAACATTATACAAAAAATTAGTGCAGACTTCTCAGAACACAGTAATATGGTAAATGAAGTGTTTCCTTTAAAATCTAAAACTTTTCAGGAATTAAACTTCAGCAATTCCAATTAACACTTAAAAACTAATGAATCTAATGAAGAGACCACTTGGGAAAGGGAGATGGTTTTTAACTTCAGCACTAACAATAAACCAAATCCCTCTCTCCGGTCTAATTTACAGCTGGAAGAGAAGTGAATCTTTCTCTAGCAACACACAATCCACGGTAGAAAAGCCTTCTCGCTCCACTTTAAGAGGCACCAAATCTGGAAGACAGATCCTGGAGACGTGATTAGGAGCAGGTCGGCCCCTCTGTATGCGGCTTCACATATCTGAGATCACACGTCCATCTACTCCCACCAGCAGAAAAATAGCTTAGCAGGCACTGAAACATAATGTGCTAATATCACGTTTTAATGTAACTCTGGCCACTACCAATCATTTTCTTCAAATGAAATAATGAAACAGGACTTTAAGTACCAACTGAAAAAAGAGGAAGAAGCTCTTCAGTGATTGCTACCGCTAAGCTCCTCTTCAAGCCCAATTTATGTGAGAAATTGAGACTTTCAGATGAGTGAAAACCGTGTCCTCTCCAAGCTTCTCAGCACACAAACCATCCAAGAAGATCTGGTGCTCTGAGGAGAGGAGGACACTGCCCAGGACGAGGGACAAGAGAGCAAAGGCCACCTCTCTGGAAGGGCGTTGTTTTTGTAGTTGTTTTTAAACAACACAAGAAAACTTTCAGAAGGGATGGATATGTTTGTTACCTTGATTGTGACAACACACATGCTCAAACTCATCAAATTGTATACACTAATTATGTGCAGTTTTAGTATACCAGTTATATCCCAAAAAAGCTGGAAAGAGAAAAAAAGAAAGGATGTTTGCTGGGGAAAGCAAACTGTCAATAAATAATCAACTAAAAATTTGAGGTTGGCTGTAAAGTGTACCTAATTCTATTCCACTTTAAAATTATGCAAAACTCTCTAGTATTTACATGAATATATTTTAATTGAAAAGGCCTCTCTGAAATTTTAATGAAGTTCAAATTGCCCCAGAGGGACTTGATCACTGATATTCTTTTCAAGAGATTGCTGTTTGGGAGAAGAAGGGAAAAAAAAAAAAAAAAGACTCTAGAAATTAGGTGCTCAGTGGGGAAAACTTCCATCTTTTGTAATTAGTTAGCAATAGAATTATGAGTTTCATGTACTTTAAAGAATTTGCTTTAAAATGACCCTGAAATCCAATATAGTAGGGGAGGATGGAAGGTTAAAAATGTAATACTCCTTTTGAAAAAGCCAACAACAGTGACTTCAACTTTAGGTCCAAATTGTATTACATAAATAACTGATGGTCAATATTCAGATCCTTTACCAAACAGGAAAAAATGTAAATTAGTTATCTAGAAGGGCAATGCAAATTATGTAGATTCTTCTTACTCAATGGAACACACACAAAAAAGTATCAACTCATGACTGATTTCTCGTCCTACAGAACTGCATGCATTGAGGGTGATGTATTCCATTGTGCACTGAATTTTAGTTTATCAGAGTAGCTAAAGAAAATATTAAAACTAATGAATAAATAAGCATTCCAAAACCTAAGCCTAAATCCTGGACTGGGAATCAACATATGTCCATTGTTAATTTTTTTTGGAGTTGAGGCTCCTTACTGTTGATCTGATTTCACAATATCATACTAAATAAATAACACTGAAAACACTGCTTACCATCAACAAGCCATTTTCACCATCCAAGGGGAAAATGGGCCACAGTTCCTCATGGAAAGACTAAAACCTTTAAACATAAAATGTAATGAGTCTCTCTCCCCGGTGGAGAATGAGCAATAATAGGTCATGGGACAGAAATACAAAAGTCAAAAATGAGCAGTAGAAGTTTCTTTTTTACTTTCTCTGAGCCAAATGCCTACAACCTAAGTTCTTCACACAGAAGAAAATAAAATTAAAATCTTATTTTCTTCTAAAATGTATTTACATATTCAAAGATAAAATTAGCCTTTCAAAAGCATTCATGCACTATAAAATATCCTTGAATCATGGTTTTGTGTTTGTTTGGGTTTTTTATATCATGCTTTTCTATAGCCTTATATCTCTGAAAGAAACAAAGGAGATGGTATTATATATGCACATATATATTTTTCTTAGGTATTTCTACTATCGAGTAGGAATGAAGTCTACTTTCTAAAAAATCAACACTTGTTGAGATTATGATGTAGATACTGACCTTAGATTGAAGCAATATATATCTGTGTATGCATACACACACACACTAAATTTATATTCAGCAAAGGAAGCCCAGGTTTTTAAAAACCCTCTTTAATATGGAAAATAATTTGCTCTGAAATAAGTTTCCTATTCAGCTAGTAAACAGTTAGTAGTATTTCAGACAAGAGCATTTAGAAAACCGGTCTCTACACAGGTAGGAGACACTAATATTTTCTGTTGCGTTGGGGCACCGGGAGTACACTAGAAATATTTATATATTAAAGAAACATATTTCTTTAACAGAGCTGAAGCATAACTTTCAGGGTGGTCCATCCAAAAATAGACGATGTTTAATACAAAATGACTTAAAACAGAGCCTGTCAATGCAAAATGCATTGCTAAATCTCTCACATAAAATAGAAAAATAAACAAGCTGTACAGCAAGGACAGAATAGAAGCTTGCATTTTAGTGCAGCCGGACAGAAAATGTCTACGCAAAGAGGTCGTCCCTCCCATTGATGTGCTGGGAAGTCTCTTCCATCACATACAACATGCTGGTATTCATAGGCCTCCCCCATCAGAACTACATAACACTTTCCTTTGGGGCATTTCTCCAGAGGGTCTTTCTGGCCCCTCCAGCCCGTAGTGTCCATCTCTCTGGGAGCACTCTGGTTCCCTCCTGTCAGCAGACACCCAGAGGCCCCTGGAACTCTGCCCACTGTGTCTATGTGAAACTGCCCTAATTCTCAACCCCCAGCTCTTCACATCTCTGGATTTTGCATTCCCTCAGCGCTCATGAATTTAGTTTACACCACAGTATAGTCATGTATACTTACCCACACTATAACTATTCTTCAACTGCCACGTGCGCATACTGGACTGGAATCTTCACCAGGGCAGTAATTTTGTCTTTTAATTTCTTTCTACAGAACGACCCTCTAGAGTCCTGCTAGTATCTAAGACAGTAGATTCACATCTTGTTACTCACAATAAGTCAAAGAGAAAACTCAATGCCTGATTTTAAAGGACTACAGGTATTCAGTCTCCAGAATTATACTAAATTCTTTTCATTCTGTCCTTCCCCCCAAGGCCTTTCCCCTACGCCTTTCCATCCTAAAATGTTCACTATGAGAAAGCCAGTACTAGAAAACTTTATAAAATCAAGTCTCCCTCCAGCCTCGACTCCTGTAAGAGTTTGCAAACAGCTCCGCCAAACCCTGACCTCACAGCCTGGTCCACGCTGGAGGATCACCCTTGAACTTTGATCATGTCTCTTCTCCCCACACCTCTCAAAATGATTCCATGGTGTAGGAACCATTTTAAACAACTAAAAATGTTAAATAACATATAAAAAATATTTTTGCCAGTCTACTGTCGATCAAGCAAGAAAGTAAGGAATCTCAGGGCCAAAGAGCTGGGAATGACAAACAAGCAGTAAAGGTAGCATAGGAGCCAATAACTGCCCTGAGGGCCTTAGCTAAACAGGGACCTTGGGCTCCTGTGCTTATGATGGGGTAAGGGCGAGCACACACCCAGGGCCTCACCAGGGTAGGGAGCCTACAGGAGACATCCACAAAGGCTGGCACATGTTCCCCTGGCATCTTTCTTGATATGGTAAGTATTTCAGGTATTCCAGCGTACTGAATTGTGGTGGTATTTTCCCATACCTGCAGAAAATCTTCAAAAATATGCTGAAAACAGCCTGAAAATATATTCACCCATAGGAAGTACAATTCCCTGTATTAAAAGATAAGATCCTATCCATTCTACCAATCTTTCTCAGGCAGGAAGCTGGGTTTTTCCCATAAAATAACAAAGCAAAGCATGCTTTCTCTCTTACCCGCTTTGCAACCTCAAGTATTACTTTGGAAATGCGTACAGGAGATGTGGGCAACAGCTGTGCATTTTCTGTTTCAGTTTAGTAAGTCTTTGACCAGGTATATTACTAGATTTATGACTTTATATGGTTTTAATTAAATCTTGTTTGGAAGCATATTTCTTTTTCTTAAGTCTTCACACAGGTGGTGCTTAGATGGAAATGTTCGTATCTTAGCAAAGTCAGTTTTTCTTGGCTACAAATAAAGATTTTTGGAGAAAAAATGCCACGTGAGCAAGGGTTATGGTTAAGCAAACATTTATTATGCTTTGTTCTTTAGTTACACAACGATTTAATCAATGGTTTTTTAAAAATAGGCCTGGAAAAGAAGCCAGAAACAAAAGGCCAGATATTGTATGATTCCATTTATATGAAATATGCCAGCAAGAGGCAAACTTATGGAGACGGAAAGTAAATTAGTTGTTGTCAGGGGCTGGGGCGAAGAGGAGGTGGGGAGTTGTTTAATGGGTATAGAGTTTCAGTTTTGCAAGATGGAAACGTTCTGGAAGTCTGTTGCACAACACTGTGAATATACTCATTAACACTAGCAAAATGCACACTTAAAAATGGTTAAGATGGTAAATTTTTATATTATATGTCTTTTACCTCAATTAAAAATTTCTAAAAAAAATTATTAATGGGTGTGAAAAAATATCTGACCTGACTCAAAGCTGCTCATGAATGTTCTGTTTTCCTACGGGGGCACCCTCCACTGGGGACCTTTCCATTGAGATAGAGGCAGCTCCCCCGCCTTTTCCAGCCCTAGTTTCATTCCCTTTTCCACATCCCCAGGAGTTTTTTTATATTAGAAATATCAGACCTAATCAAATTATATGCATTATAATACACCAAGTCATTTTAGTAGAATTTCTCCTCAGTGCCTTCAAGTCAATTGAGGCTTTTTGAGGACTTTTAATTTCTGTCAGAATATTACACTCAAGGGCCGGCCCCGTGGCTCACTCAGGAGAGTGCAGCGCTGGTAGCGCTGAGGCCGCGGGTTCAGATCCTATATAGGGATGGCTGGTGCACTCACTGGCTGAGCATGGTGCTGACAACATCATGCCGAGGGCTGCAATCCCCTTACTGGTCCAAAAAAAGAATATTACACTCAATTCCAGGGGCTGCAGCTCTGGGTTCTGCAATGTGGCTAATGTGAATGCAAACGTGGCTCAGGAGGGATCACTCAGAGAAGACCACGGAAAGTTGTCTGTAAAACCGATGCCGACATGGGGGAGTTTGAAAAAGCTGAGCGGGCCCAATGGCAGGGAGCATAGATGTGGACTCAAACCAAACTGGGAGACAAAAACCTACACAGCCAGGTTACTGCCATCATGGTCAAGAAGGACCCAGAATATTTCACCTACTTTTTATTACTCATCTAGGGGTATGGGAAGAAATCTAGTTAGCTATGTTCACCTCTAATTAAAATAACAAAATTTCTTTTGATTAACATCATTAGAATTGAATGATATTACTAATCCCTAGCTTAGGAAAGGCATCATTACAAATCCAATGTTTTTAAAGATTATTTTTTAAAAAGTAGAGAAATTGAAAGCGTTTCAGAGCCTTTTGGTCCTATCTGGAAAGATGGGCTTAGTAGAACTTCTCAGCTCAACGTGTTATCTCCAAATGCGACTATTTAGATATACATCCAAAGAAATACTACAAAATCTTCTGAGCTACATCTTCAGCTGCCTGTCCATATACCATTTCTTTCTCTTTTTGTTTCCTGCTTGTCGACACTTCTAACTTAAGAGCAACATGTTTTGGACTTAATTTTATGGAACAAATGCTCTGCCTGTGAAATTGCTTACATTATTTCAGTAATAATTAATACACTAGACAAAGTAGTATAAATTGGATATGTGAAGCTGTTTTCCCAGATGTTTAGACTAGTATTTAATGAAGCTGAAGCAATGTGCCTATTGGGAAAATAGAATAGTTTGGTCAGGGCCCTTGCCTCGGGTCCAGTTGGGTGTGGTTCAGCATCCTTTGTAAGCAAATTGTGTGTGTGTGTGTGTGTGTCTGTGTGTGTGTGTGTGTAGTTAGTGCGCATGTATGCCAGTGTATCTTTTTAGTTTTGTGGCTATTCTTCTGTTCTTCAGAGACAGAGCGGGAGGGAGAGAGAGTGTAGAGGTAGTTTTTAGTGAAGCAGGTGGACCCTGGGCAGCCATGCTTTCCAACCTGTGGCTCCAAGGACCTTTTTTGCCAGTTACTTAGCTCATAGACCTGTGTGAAAGGGTCTGGTGACCCAGCCTGGCATATGAAGGGTTTGTGACCCAGTCTGTGAATGGACTTGAAGGGTCTAGGAGCTCTGGACACAGCCCTAGTGCAACAATCGGCCCAGTTGGTGCAGGATTACCAGCAGGTAAAAGAGCCCAACAACTCGAGTGGTCACCTAGCTTTATAATTGGTGTCACGAATAGGATTAAGAGTGCTACAACTGGCATTAGCCGTGGCACTACAGTGCCCTTTCAGCCTTTTAGAATATTTGAGATTAATGTCAAGTGATTTTTTATAAGTAAATTGGTTTAGGTACAAAAATGCCAGAATATTAATAATAAACCTAATATATCTAGCAGTATCTGTTTTACCAGTTTTTAAAACTGAGCACCCTCTTTTCCAACTATAGGTCCCAAAATAAGAAAAAAAAAAGAGTTAAACATTTGATTTTAAATGCACTCTGGCCCATCTTTGTAGGATCATACTCACATTATTCTTTTGGGGGAGGAACACAGAAGATTCAGCCACCCAGTGAATCTCAGTAAAAACTCAAAAATAGAAATGACTGGGTTTATTGAAAGGTGGTATTACAGAATATATGTGATTTTGACAAATACATTCAATAGCCCTAACTTGACAAAATGCTGACATATAAGAGGCACTGTTAAAGGTCTACTTTTTTTTTTTTTTTTTAAACAGGCAAATAATATTGCTTAGGACCTTAGATACTGCTCAGGACATTATTTTTGATGCAATCTTCTTTACACAGTTAATTTGCTTGGCATATAGCAAACCCTCTACTATACAATCCCAACATAAACATTAGTGGATGCTTTATCAGAATTAAAAACTTGCAAAATAGTGAAACTCAAATTAATGAGCTTTGAACATAGGAGAAAACTGTAAATTCTGTGAACTATATCCGTACGCTGTCCATTTGTTTAAAAACATTTTGAGCAATAATAGATTATAAAACTTTTCAGTCATAATAATGGTTGCTAATTTGAAATTGTTTATAACCACATATTTATTTATAAAAATGCAAAATATGTCCCTTCCATCAGAGCTTCTCAAACTTGAGCCTCTATAATCATTTCCTAAAAAGTAGTTCCTGACCCCCACTCCCAAGGATTCTGTTCCTGTGGGTCTGGGGGCTCCGCTGCTGTGCCACACAGAGGGAGGCTGGCTACTCTGGAAGTTCTCCAGGCAGAAAGATGCCCAACCTCTCCCGTTCATCCAGAATGTCGACTATCAAACCGGACATGATGTCTTCAGCAACTTGGCACCCCCAACACCCCATCTCCCCATCACTGCCCACACCTGGGTCTCGCGTGTGGTTGGTCGGGCGGCAGCATGGAAGGTGAGGGGACTAAGACAGCAGGCTCTGCTGTCTGCCTTCACCAAGGACGTTCTCTTCCAAGGCCTCCTTCATTACAGCAAACAGAAAAGGAGCCCACGTCCCAGATAAGTGAAAAAGGAGAAAGGTTAAAGAGGAACAGCTCATGTGGGGTCAATTCAAGAGAAACACATTCCTCAGGGGGTTGACAAAGGATATGCTCAGCTCGCAGAAAGAGGAACACAGGCAGCGAGATGGGGAGAGGGTAGGTACCCCTGCCAAACACGTCTGTGGGCAAAGTGAAGACAACCTCCCCCAGGAATGCACAATAGCACACACGCAAGGCCTTGTCTCGTGGTCCTCTGGTCCCTGGACTAAAAATGGTTCCTCAAGAACTATCAGACAGGACAGCTGCTATCCTGAAAGGGTGTGGGGAGGAAGGGACAGGAGATGGGGACAGGAGAAGGGGAGCCCTGCAGGCAGAGGTGGCACCAGTAGCTCTGTCGCTGAGACCAACATGGAGCATGATGCTTTCCTCCTACACAGACTAAAAAAAACCCAAAGCCTTTGAGAACACTTAAAACCAGAGATAAAATCAGAATGAAAGAACCCCTCTTTCCCTCTCTCAAACCCAGAAGCAAGTACATGTTCTGACTTTTCCTTCCTTCCCCATCCCTCCCTGAAGGAACATTCCTTTGGATGCCTACACACAGTCTGCGTCTCACTAATCCTGTGTAACCAAAATTACCACTGCTTGTTATTTTGAAGGAACAGTGCCAAGTAATTTGGGCCTACATTTTTTAACTTGGCACAAAGCCAGTATGTAAACGCACATAACATGCATACTTTTCGAAGAGTATTTTCATTATTCTGAGAATTACTGGGCAAAAATGGCAAATATTATCAGACACGTTCCTCTGTTCAGCTTATTCCAGCCCTTCCCCCTCCTTCTACCTTTCCCCACCCATCCCCCCAAAAAGCTCTCCATAAAGCAGCACCTTAAATGTCCAATAAGACATTTTTGTGCAAACAAATGGACATGTCAAGTCTCCTTTCCTTGAATCAGAATCCCAGTCTGGAACTAGATAAGTAGGCATAAGCATAGCAAAGTATGTTGGAAGGACAGTTTAAAATCAGGATGGACAGCACCTCGGGGCCCGCCCGGGGTCCTGAAGCTTAGAGCCAGGGATCGGACCCCCCTCCCCAACAACCAGGCACACCGGCAGTGCCAAGAAGCATGCCAAAAACATCACCTCCATGTGGGTGGCCCACCACAGCCACCACAGTAACCACGGCTGCTGCGAAAGTGGCTCGATGCCACAACCACCACACAGTTGTCCACCAGCCACTGGAGTGCACTGACACAAGGAGAGTCACCAGCAGAGACCAAAGAAAAGAAGAGGATGTCTCTCTCCACAAAGCCCATTCCAGAGTGACAGAAGAAGCATCTGCTCTACGATAATATTGGGGGACCTGATCTCACCTCTCAGCATTGGGACAGATCATCTAGGCAGCAAATCAACAGAGTAACCATTACTCTTTCAGAGGGAGAGAAGAAATCTAGGGTAATTAGAGGGGGGAGGGGGAGGGGATAGGGAGAGATTGGACAAGGGGCATAACGAATAAGTATGATTTGTAACAATATATATGCTAGTAATATTGATTTGATCAACATATGTCAACGCTGAACCCCAAAATATGTATAATCAATTATGATTCAATAAAAATTAAAAGAAATCGGGCTGGACACAGACCATCCTAGAGAGCTGATAAGAACTGGGTAAATAAAGGTCTTGGTAAGTGGAGGACGCTGAGTCTGGTCTACAGTATCGGGAAGAGCAACAAACATATGCAGTGAGGTGTCCAGGACACCCCAAGGGAGATGGGGATCAGCACTAGTCCTGAGGACAAAAAGGGCTTTCAGCCTCAAACCTACCATCTCCTAAATTGGCTCCAAGGTCTAGTAGTAATTCCCAGTTACTAATGGAATGTCAGTAATGACAGGGCTACTACAGCAACTTCAGTTCCTCTGAGCATATGTGACATTCTCGGTGAATGGTTTTACTGACATTAAAAGCTGTGTTTATGAAAAACTTACAACACGGAGATGTAATTATTATAGACATAAACTAATTAGGGTGTGTCAATGTGTTCTAGCTAAAAGCCAGCCTAGGGTGTGGGCAGAGTCGAATTAAGTTGAAGCTGGTGTATCTCTGGCAGGAAAAGTAAATCAAATGAACGAATGAATGAATGAATGTGTATATCCGAGGAGTCTTTAAAAAGTTCATGGAAAGATTCATATTAATTTTTTTAATTGGTTATACATAATCATGGGGCACAGAGCTGACCCTCAGCACCTGTGCCCAAGATGTGGCGATCAGATTAATACTATTGGCTGGGCCGGCCTGGTGGCGCACTGCTACAGTGCGCCGCTTGGGAGTGCGACGGCGCTCCCGCCGAGGGTTCGGATCCCACATACAGACCGGTTCCCGCTCACTGGCTGAGCGAGGTGCGGGTGCGGCACCGAGGGTCGTGATCCCGTTGCTGATCCCAGTCGGTACGGGCGCGACACTGAGGGTTGCGATCCGTTGCCGGACATGAAAAAAAAAAAAAGACAGAAAGGAAAAAAAAAAAAATACTATCGGCATACCCACCATCTCAAACTGCATATTAACTTTAAATTTTTCCACAAGCTTTTTAAAGTAACCTTGTATTACTTATCTTTTTCCTTATGGTTTCAGAGTTTCCTATGTAACCCAAAGGCTATATAAATAGCTGGCTAAATGTTTTCCTAAAGTTTTATTTATTTTTACATTTGCTAGAGCTTTAATCCATCTGAAAGTTTTTCTTGCACCTGGTGTAAGATGGAAAAACTAAACTTTTTCTTCCAAATGGATAGCTAAGCATGCCCACACCATTTATTAAAGAAACCATTCTTTTCCCACATGATTTAAATGCACTTTTATCACATATTATTCCCCACATGTACTCTTGATTCTATTTCTGTGCCAGTACCTACTATTTTAATTACACTGGTCCTAAAATTCACATATTTCAAAACTGTCTTGAATGTTTACACATTTATTCTTCCACATGAAATTTGCCAGGTCCTCATCCCCACCCCTACCCCAAAGCCACCCCCCAAAAGCTACCACTGGAACTCCAATTGCAAGGGTATTACATGTGTAAATTCCTTTGGGGAGAACTAATATCTCATGACGTTGTCTTCCCATACAGGAGTATGGTTGTTCATACACTGTTTACCTTGTTTTAAGTATTTACATAAAGTTTGATACTTGCTTTCTCAGTAGAGATGTACCTTCCTAGTTAAATTTATTTCTAAGTATTTTTTACTTAGTCACGATTCTGAACTTTTCTCTATCTCCAAATGGTTATTCCAAGTATGAAATAAAAGCTATTGATTTCTACGTATTTCTTTTATTTAGTCACCTTTCCAAATTTTCTGAATTCTAAAGTATTTAAAAGATTATCATGAGTTTAAGTATACAACAATAACCTTTAAAAGTAAAAAATAATTTCTTCTCTTCCCCCCCTCCCCAATCTTTCCCATTTCTTATTGCTTAAGTTAAAACCTTTAAAATAACAGAGGTACGGACGGCAGTCATGTATTTGGCAGATTTTAATGGGAACGGCTTTAGCATTTCACCATTTCATTGAATATCTGCTGTTGGATTTTGGTAATTAGTTTTTATCATATTTAAGTAATTTCCATCTATTCTTATTTTACTCAGATATAAGTCATGGCTAAAAACAATTAGAGGCTTTTTAAAAACATCTAATGATGTTTTTTCTTTAATTTACTTATTTATTAACTTGAAAGCTTCCCTAGTATTAAATCATCCCTGCATTCAGAGAATAAACCTTAGTTATGCTGTCTTTTAAAAAATACAACCCTAGTTTCAATTTATTAATATTTTCTTTATAATCTTTGCTTCTACATTGATTAGTAAAATCAACCTATACTTTCCCTTTCCTTATTATCTTTGTTAGTTTTTGTGGTTGGATCATTATGTTATTTTGAATACTACAGAAAATATCTTTTCTCTGAAGATTGGCTATAAAACTATCTAGGTCTGGGGCTTTTTAACAGATGTACAAGGGTATACTCATCTTAGAGAGATAAAAGATCAGTTCATAAGAACTTATGTATAAAAGGCTGTTTGTACTGGCATAAAAACCTGGAAATATCCTAAATGTACATTCAACAGGAAATGAATTGAATAAATTATGACTTATCTAAACGATGAGTTATTATGCAGTTATTAAAAAGAATGTTAGATTGAAATTTATTGACCTGGAAAGTTGCCTATAATATGTTCTTAATGAAAAAGGAAAAAAAACCACATGTACATGTAGGTATGTTTGTATAACTTTAGAGGAAGATACAAGTTAATATACACCAAACTATTAAGGCACTTAGTCTAGGATGGAATGGAACGCAGTGGGGAGGGAGGTCATTATATTTGAAGGAAAAAACATTTCCTTAACATGGGGAGAAAAAAAAATAATACAAAAATCTACCAAACTCATAATAATTATTTCTGAATGATGAAACCATGGGTGGTTTTTCTTTCCTGTTTTTTTGTCTACATTTTCCAGTTTTCTACAATAACAGTGTTGCCTGCATTCTGTTTAAAATTGAGGGAAGTGGAGGATGAGGTTGTTTTTGTAGGTGTCTGGGGGTAGCAATAGAGGGTCACGCCTTTACACTCATTTTCCCATTCTAAAGCTCACAGGTGGTGCAGCAGAGGAAACAATTAAGTTCCCTGTGGTTACAATGGCCTGTCATCTATGTCTTCCTCTCTTTGGTCTGGTGCCAAGTGCCCAGCTGAGCACCAGAAGCTTCCTTCCCTGAGTTTCTAACTCTCTCTAATTTCTAAGAGTCGGTCCCTGTGTCTTTCTTTCTGGTTTCAAGTCCAATAGTGTCCAACAGGCCACTTACCCACCCTGTGCCTGCCTTAAAGAATACCAAAGAAGTCCAGCTTCCTTAGTCTAACTGATAGTTTCCAAAAATTGAACTCCTTGTCTAAGAACAAAGAACAGGAATGAAGGTGAGGTCAGAGATCACTGTGCAATGCTCAGATAGTCTGAAGACATCAACAAGCAGAGGCCACTGTCCTTTAAGGAACAGTGGACCTGCACAGGGTATAAACCTGCAGGACTCAGACACAATGCTAATGCTAGATAAATCTTAGTAAATTAACAACTTGATGGCAAGTGTCGATTTTTTCCTGATTGGGGAAGAAATCCTGAGTCGGAGGTAGACATATTTACAAACATCCAGAAAAGACGTGGGATGATAATTTTCTCCAACTTTTCAATTTTTGGCTTGCAAAGGAAATACAAGAAAAGAGTCCCTGTGGAATCCACAGTCTGAACCTCCCAGAGACGGGCAGGGCTCTCCATCTGAGATGAAAATCCAAGTAATCTCTGAGATCTAAGAACTGGCAGAAGCTACCAAATCAATTAATACAGGCCTAAAAAGTCAGTGTCCCATGTCATTCACTGGACCACAATTCTGAAGTTTGAAAGGAAGAAAAATAGTCTTTAGGAATTCAAAACTTCCTAATTGAATTGAGTAGTGAGTAACTCCCAGAGCTTTTCAGTTTCCCCAGAGAAATCAAACTTCTTCACATGCATAGAACCTTCTTCCAGTACCTGCAGTACCGTTTAAACACAAGTTCCTTATCACGTGTGGGTCCCTGTAGGGCAGCTTCAGCTAGGGAACCCTCCTGGCCTCTCCTCTCCGGCCCTCCCTCCCTGGGGCTTTGGGTAAATTTGGAGAATGGAGCTAGGACTTCTTGGCTCAGCCCTGTCCCCTCACCCGTAGGCTCTGCCTGGGCGCAGAGAGCACACATTCTGGACAGTTCTCCCTGTGGGGGAGCCTGTGGTTGCCCAGCAGTGACTGGGTGGTGAGTCTGTCTAATGCAGGGAACGGCTATCAGCCCAGCTGGCCAGCATCGAAGCCTAGCGTTTATCAGCCGTAGGGAGGACATTGGGATCAGCCAAGGGTATCATACCTCTTTCTCAGTTGGGTTTGAACCCAGGAAAGGAAGAGGCTGTCATTTTTCAACTCCCTCTTAAAGTGAAACAATGCCTTTATTTTAACAAAGAAGTCAGATGGGCTGGATAACCAGCCTAGCTGTCAACCACCCATGCCCTGGAAAAATGTGACCATTGAGCTGGACGGTTCAACCCACAGCAACACTGGTCAGTTAGAGCCACTAAACCTGCAGGCACTGGGCCCAGGAAGACACACAAGCCTGCAATCAGAGGCCCTGGAATTTCAGAGCCTCCTAAATAACAACACACGCCATGAAAGGCCTTCACGGGGTCCTCTCTTGATCTTATGCCAACATAAGATCTTATGTCCTTGCTCTTTGGCCATGGTGAGCTGCCCTGAAGACCTTTCAACAAGCCCCCTTCTCTGCTGACAGTAATCAGAATCATTTTCTGTCGCTTACAACCCAAAGACTCCTCACTGAGAAAACATAAAATAAAACAGTTCTAAGAATGTACCCTAAAGCATTAACGCCTTTGTCTGGTTGGAAGATGAGGGCTTCTTTTTGTTTTTTCTTTAAGCAATTATGCATCTTCCCAATTTTCTTCAATAAACACAGACTGTGTCAGGGATAAGTACGAAGGAACCCAGAAAGTTTTAGAATTAATTTCTTCGAAAGACCAAATATGTTTCTTAGGTTCTCATTAAACCCCATAATCTGTTCAAAGATGCTAAAACCTCTTACGCTTAAAATTACAATGTTGGGCCGACCCCGTGGCACACTCAGGAGAGTGCGGCGCTGGGACTGCAGCGGTGTTCCCGCCGCGGGTTCGGATCCTATATAGGGATGGCTGGTGCGCTCACTGGCTGAGTGCGGTGCGGGCGACACCAAGCCAAGGGTTGCGATCCCCTTACCAGTCACAAAAAAGGACCAAAAAAAAAAATTACAATGTTGACAAATAATTATTAAAATTAGCTATTATGAGAGCCTCATGGACAATGACAATTTTTTTTCAATAATGCCCAAATCTCTTTGGGGGTTGGGGGATTGCCTGGTTCTCTAAGGCAGGTAAGAGGCAAAGACTCATTTATCCTACGGCTCCTGGGCATGACCAGTGACCATCATGCTATCTTCCAGGAAATGTCATTATACCATCAAAACTTGGATTTTAAATAATGCTTGCTTTCTGAATAATTCTTTTTTTTCTTTATGGCCGACTGATAAAGGGACCCAAACCCTTAGCTGTGGTGTTACAATACCACGCATAACCAAATGAGCTAACTGGCCAGCCCTTCTTTCTGAATAATTCTTAAAACACTCATATACTAAAACTGTATATTCAGTCTTACCTTTTACTTTTCTTTCACTTTCCTAACCTGTAACGGGCAACACAGTAGAGATAAACGAGGCCCAGTAACTCAAGCGGGATATTGCAAGTTCCATGGCTTTCCACCAGTTGTGCTGACTTTTTCCCTTCTAGTTTGTATTATATGCTGTGCTGTAACCCTTATCCTCTAAAAGTACCTCGTGATTATGCTACACATCATGCTGCTGCCGTAACATTTAATGATATTTTACATTGTCACTCAGAGGTCCCGTGTTGTGAATAAAATATAAATAGAAAGGATTTCATAATGGGGAAATCAACCCAAATGCTACACTTTAAAAAACCAACTTCTAAATCCCTTGCAAAATATTCCTGGCTGCAGGTTCCCAAATGCTACAACACAGCAGCAAAACAACCATTCTTGATGTGTTTCATCTTCACTGTCAGATGAATCTTTGCAAAGGAGGGGGAAATGTGAGCAGAAGCATAAAGAATAGAAAATTTATCACTTGCAAGGAATTAATTAGAGCCACATGGTATGCCTTGGCAACTCTCTGCTTAGAATGCCATACGTTACTCAAAAACAATATTTAATTGCAGGATCTGCATGCCAAGTGCAGCAGGGAGATGCTACACGGCTTGCCTGCTCAAAGATAAGTTTCAAGCAAATATTAAAAGATTTTGGTTTCTGAGGTCATGATAATATTTTTTTCTCAACTAGTCAATTCACATAGCAACTGCCAGAAAATAAAGAACACCTAGTGCCTTTAGTAACTTCCGTATCATTTTGAAATTCTGTCTTTGCAAAGTGTTCTTCATCATGAGATGGCCTAAAAACTAGCAAGACAGGGCAACTAGAGGTGAACTGACCCTTAGAATTAAGTGACTTGATGATGGTCCTACTAGTGGATCAATGAACAAAAAAGGTCTATTAACTATTTACTCCTGGTATATGCAGGAAACACAGCAGCAACTGGGGAGGTCACAAAGAACCCAGTCCCAGTCTGAAAGGAATTTAACATCCCTCTGGAAGGCAAGGTCCATAAAATGATCCCTAACAGTATACAAGGGTAATTCAGAAAGTTCATGGAAAGATTCCTATTATCTCTTGATTCTATTTTTTCCGTGAACTCTTGGAAGTACTCTCTCATAAACAGGAAGTAAACACCAAATGATCAGTGAATGCTAGTGAAACAATATTTTAAACATAAATCAGCTGGGACTCCTTTAGTTTCCAAATCACATTGCTCCATGGCATAATTTTTTTTGTGATAAAAGACACATAACAAGAAATTTACAGTCTTAACCACTGAAGTGCACAGTTTAGTAGTGCTAAGTATATTCACATTGTTGTGAAACACATCTCCAGAACTTTTTCCTCTTGAAATACTAAAACTCTGTACCCATTATATAGTAACTCCCCACTTCATCCTCCCCCTAGCATTCTACTGTTTCCATGAATTTGACTACTTTAGATGCCTCACATAAGTAGAATCATACAGTATGTCTTTTTGTGACTGGCTTATCTCACATTAGCATAATGTTCTCCAGGTTCACCCATGTTGTAGCATATCTCAGGATATGCTTAAAAAGGATGAATAATATTCCATTTTGCATGTATATACCACATTTTGCTTATCCATTCATCCGTGGATGAACATTTAGGTTGCTTCTACCTTCTGGCTATTGTGAATAGTACTGCTATGAACACGGGTATGCAAATATCTCTTCAAGATCCTGCTTTCAATTCTTCTGGGTGCATCCCCAAAGGGGGATTGCTGGATCGTATGATAATTCTTTTAACTTTCTGAAGAACTGCCAGACTTTCCACAGCTATACCACTTTACATTCCACCAAGAGTGCACAAGGGTCCTAACTTCTCCACATCCTCACCAGTACTTGCTATTTTCTGATTTTTTTATAGCAGCCATCCTAATGGGTGCGAGGTAATATCTCATTGTGATATCTCATTTTTTTTTCCTTTTTGTCTTTTTTACTGACTGGTAACGGGATCGCAACCCTCGGTGTCGCGCCCGGACCGGGGACCGGCAACGAGATCATTGCAACCCTTGGTGTTGCACCCGCACCGGGCTCAGCCAGTGAGCAGGAACCGGTCTCCACATGGGATCTGAACCCTCGGTGGCAGCGCCACCGTGCTCCCAAGCGGCGCACTCTCCAGTGCGCCACCGGGCCGGCCCGTGATATCTCATTTTAATTTGCATTTCTCAAATGATTCGTGTTGTTCCCTGACAGCTTCTTGAAGACTAAGAGAATGCTGGAACATTTGTGAAGATTTATTTTTTCAACATGGATGAATACATCAAAAGAATAGGTATTTGCCAGAATCAGAGTGAAAGTCAGAAATGCAACAGGATTGGCTGGAGGCACTACACAGTGACTTTCAAGCTAGCACTCTCCCATCACTGATTCACAGAAAAATGTTGGAGAAAGGGTTGGTGGTAAAAGAAAACAACTCAAAATCAACTCACTCCTACAGTTCGCTTGATTAATACAGCTGAGATTTCTCATCTCATATGGCCACCCATACTTCAGTTCTAATTTCAATTATGCATAACATGTGATTTAAGAGTTCTGGTCTCCTCCACTTACTGGGAAAATGTCCTATTCTACATTGTGCTCCAAAACAACAGCAGAAAACTGGATGAGTTATACAGCTAGAAGTCAAAGCAGTAAAAGGCTCAACCATCTTTTTAAATGATGTTACATAGAATAAATTATGGGTTGAACTGTATCCCCCGCCCCCACGCCAAAAAAAAGATAGTGAAGTACTAACCCTATGTACCTGTGAATGTACCAGTACCTTATTTGGAAATAAGATCTTTGCAGATGATCAAGCTAAGATGAGGTCATTAGGGTGGGCCCTAACCCAATACGACCATGTCCTTATAAAAGAGGGGAATTTGGAGACACTCACACAGCAAGAAAGCCATGCGAAGACAAAGGAAAAATTAGAGTGATGCATCTACAAGCCACAAAGGCCAAAGATCGCCAGCAACTAGCAGAAACTAGGAGAGAAGCACGGGACAGACACTTTCTCGCAACCCTCAGAAGGAACTAACCCTGCCAACACCTTGATCTTAGGCTGCTAGTTTCCAGAACTGTAAGACAAAACACTTCTATTCTTTAAGCCAACCAGTTTGTGGTACTCTGTTACAGCAGTCCTAGCAAACCACAGCATGATAATTCAACAAATGTCAAAATATGTCACTAAGTGATGGATTAGCCTAGGAAAAATGGTCTACAACTATAGTGTCACCTCAATGCCACAGCAGAAAGTGCTGCCAGGAGGGACTTACAAACATCATGGGCCAGCTCAAGGGTTCACATGGGCACAGGACACAGAGAAAGAGCTCTTGTTTCCATCTAGTACCTTGTGTACCACAAAACAATGACCAAAACCAAACCCAACTCTCCAGGCCCCTGGATTCAGCATTTTAGGAGCCAGTCAAGAGGGCAAAAATAAGTTTGGAAGCTAAACTCTGTGACTCGCACCCCATAAAGGCTCTCTCTAAAGGGCCCTGGCTGGCAGGACACCAAAGGACTGCTGGCAGTGTCTCGGTTTCTGTTGAACCAGTTTTCTGGAGAAAATGAGAACTGTATTGTCTGAGACTACCATGTACCTTTCAGGAGCTTCAAAAGAGAACACAGCAAGGGTGCTAATGGGAAAGACGGCTTAGAGAAAGTGTCCTTAAAATGGAAAGGAAGAGAAAAGTAAGAAAACTATCATTTTCATGAAGCGTTGAGAAAGTTCACCATCAGCAGACACCCAGACTGTGCTTGGAGTGAAAGTCCTGCCTGTTCGAAGTGAATGGTGGGTGAGAGCTTCATAAGCCACAAGAGCTTGATCAGCACAACAGCACAAATCCCAGCTGCTGGATCACGTGGTCGGGAAACAGGAGCCACGTGGGAGGCTGTGACATCTACCTGGATCCAGTGAGCTGTTCAACACAACTGAATCTGAGTTAACGAGAGGAAAAGAGTCAATCTCAGCCCTGCATTACAAAGCCAGACGTCCCATTTAACAGCTCTAACAAAATACGCCATCTCAGTACTTACAAAAATAATTAAATCAGGCTAAGAGATGATAAGATGGTTAACAGTAATATCTGAGTTTTGTTTCAACTCTGAGGTTCAATATGTGCTATGACTTCTACATAAATCTGTCCTTTTCTTTTTCTTCATCATCTGAATTCTACTGATAAGATCATCTACATGTTGACTAAGAGTGGGTCCATGAATCCCAGGATGTGGATAAAGGTACTTTTGAAGGTGGCTTCCTGTGGGTGATGAGATTAAGGACAGAGGGGCCAGTGGGCATACAGAGGACCACGTCATCCGCGGTGGCAGGGATGGAAGCAAAGCAGGTGGGGAAGAGCATGAGGTTAAAGAGCAGGAGCTCGAAGGAGCTCAAGCCTTGTGGCCTAAATGTCCTCTGTGAGGCAGAAGTCTTGGTCATCTCCTAAGAGAGAGGGTGTCCTTGCTCTTATTACCTGTCACCCTGAGGCTCCCTCTACAGGCCACACACTTTGGCTCCTTGCTCTTGGGCTCCTGGTGGGGGTCAATGGATGGGGGCCACTGCCAGGAGGTGGGTGGTCAGGAAGAAAGGGGCTCAGCTATGTACCTGCCACCCTTCCAGAACCATGAGATGACACATTTCTATTGCATAAGCCACCCAGCTTGTGGTACTTTGTTACAGCAACCCTAGCAAACTAATTCAGCTTTTAACCCTGAATGGTATTGCTGTGATACCCTCACAACTCTACAAATGCTCTTTGGACTTGCTTTTCAATGCTTTCAACATCTGATTGTGTGTCTAGGTCAAAGGTAACTGAGCATCTGAGTTCTGTTTGCTCACAGAAATACAGACAGATGACCTCTAGAATATGGTATGACAGCCGATTGTACACACAGTTCACCTCATAAGTAAATTACATCAGAGCTAATGACAAGCTACGGATAGCACTTGCCCCGTTCCTTCCCAATGCTTTCACAGAATCCATTGAAGATGATGGATTTTTTCCCAGCTCAGTCTTTACCTAGGTGTGGTAAGCTGAACAGAGCAGCTTCTGGCTGATGAAGAAACCGGAATGCAAAGAATAAATATAATTTTCCTAACAAAGTGAAACCGAGCAATCAACCTCCATTTGTTACTTCCAGTTTGTACTATTTACATAATCACTATGAATCTTGGAAGTTAATTTCCAGAGCCACAGATTCTTCTTTGATTAAAAATAAAGCAATGCCTTTTATTAGCAACATTAGCAATGCTCCTTTCATGTCAACTAAAGGAAGATATTATGGCTAGTAAAACACATATCATAGAAAGCCTATGCCAGTTGATTTCCTAGTCCTTAGTGACAGCAATGAGCCACCCAAATTGTAAACCTAAGGACTGTCTATGTTCTCCTGCTCCCTGGGTGTTCCCTGCTCCCACCCATCAGCTGCCAAGTCCTGTCAATTCTACCTCCTGGATTTCTCCTCTGTCAGGTCCATGACATTTCTTTCACAGCACTAGGGCTCAGGCCCGTATTGGTCACAACCGTATGTATATGACATCACCAAGGCCTCTGGTCACTGCGTTTTCCTTTTGCAGACTTGGCCCTGTTCAATCCATCCTCCCCACTTAAGAACACCTTCCTCTGGCACCTGTCACAGGTTCTAGCAAAACTGACATGCTGTATTATCCTGATAACTCCTTATGGCTCTGAGCCATCTAATGGAGCAGGTAACACAGGCTTAAGTGAAGGGTGGTCCTGGGTTGGGACGCCGGCTCCTCCTCCCCAGCTATCTGACCCACAATGAGTCACCTGTGCCCTCCAAGCCTCACTGGCATTATTCACGCCCACTCATAGCTTCACTAATTGGTAATGAATGAGACCATGTGCAAACAGACTTGGCACAATGTCTGGCTCATAGCAAAGGATTTTTTAAATGGTAGTTATTATTTTTATTCACTCTCTTATCACCAGCTGCACCTTGCCTCCCATGTCGATAAACATTTGGCGAACTCGTATCATGTTTCCAAGATCACATTCCATAAAATAAAACCAGAGCCACAGAATTCCATTGTGGGTATCTGTATCTAGTCCAACTTCCTGCTTGTATAAATGAGGAAACAGAAACTTACAGGTTCTCATGCAAAATGACAAAATACTAAAAGCTTTTAGAATCGTTCTTTTACATGATCATTCTGTCTACAGAGAAGAAATCCCAAATTGATTGAATCATTCCATAACTTTCCTATGAGTTAAAACCACTATGTCCAACTCAAATGTTCAAAGTGATGGAAGATAACAAATAAGTGAATGACAAAACATGGCAGATACTTTTAAAAAATCAGTCCAATTCATACGTGCAACATTTTTATCTTGATATTCAAACACAGGAGCGTCTCCTTCAAGTGAACCCACAGAGCCCACACTGCAAAGACCTGCCCCAGAGTATCTTGACATCCTGTTGACCTTGAAACCATTTGTCCAGTCTGTGCTGAGGGATGCAAGGTAGTCCTAGGAATATCCTGACTCTAGGAAGATGGAGAAGTTTGGGGGCTAAGGAAATAGAGGAGACTAAGAAATCAGCAGAGCAAAAATGCATGTAAAATTTCTGAGCTAAAAGAACACCTCCCACCCTGCCCACCACCACCCTCGATTTTAAAGCCGATCAAACTGAAGCTCAGAGAAGCTGCAGGTAAGTCCACAGAGAGGCAGTAAACACGCTTGGCAGAAATGGAGGTTTCATGGCGATTGTTCAAGTGGCACTTCATTCTGATAGACCATCTGAGACCACCTGGGCTACATCTCTGGTTTAGAGAATGACCTACCCTCCAAAGAAAGCTCCAGTCTGATATGAGACGGCCCAGAAAGCTGGAGAAAAGGACAGAGGAATGACTCCACCTGACACAAGTGCGCTCCATTTTATTTTAAAGTGCTTTCACACGCTTTCTTTTTCCCACTTGACCCACCCAATAGCTCTACAGTGAAAGCAGGGTCTTGATTCTATTAAAGAATGAGAATGAAACTAAAGCTTAGAATAAAAGGAAGTAAAAAGACTAACTTTTATGAGAACCTAAGATGTGTTCTCTGCAGGGTGTTTTTGCAGGAGACGCTTCATTTTCATCTCGCCCCAGCCCCATCAGGCAGGTATTCTTCACACATGGGGATGAGACGTGTTCACCACGTGTCCAGCCACACAGCTAACAGGTGATGGGGCCGGGCTCCAGGGCCCACATTTCCCCCTCTAACCACTCTGTTACTCATAACTAAGAAAATATATTATTTCCATTTAAAAGAGAAAAAAGAGCAGCTTCTCAAACTCTCTACATTTTCTCGGAATATGGCCTATTTTAATGTCAGATAGAGACATTCTCAATTACAGTTATTCTTTTTATTTATTAGGCTGTACAGAGTGATTCTTTTCAGGGGAAAATAGCAAACAGCTGCTACAGAATGACTGCAACCGCTGCAGAGCTACAGAACGCACTTTGATCACAAGAGCCCTAACTAAAGTCGAAAGAAGCACGCACAAGTATTTCAGGCCAATATCTAAATTCTACTCTTGGTTTCTAAGGAGCCAGAAAGGAAGGCTCACAGTATTTAGCTGAAATGATTTATGAAAAAGAATTTTTTAATCTATTAAAATAGCCTTTACATGTAACCTCCAGAGGCTAGGCCCAGACAAGCACCATTTATCATTCAAAGTTAAATAAAACACAGAAATGACCATGCGAAGCGAAGTAGACATAAATACTACTTCAGAAACTTTTGCTAATAAAAGGAGCCAAAAGCAACACTGATAAGGAGAGAGAAACATTGACTTATAAAAAGTGAACATCTGAAATTCCCTCCCCTCTTTTGGTTCAGGGCGTGTCTGCTCGAGAGGCAGCTAATGCAGCTCTGAGCACACAGGCCTCCCTTTTGTTTTTAAATGACCAATTAAATTTTATTTACGTCTCTCCTCCTCTACCATCTCTTCTGTGAGAGGCACGTGCAAAAGCAGAAAATTAAGTAGCCCTGGAATCCACACACCTTCCTTCCATTATCACTCTAATCAGATCAGCTTGAGAGCCAACCCCCCTGCCAGGGACCTGTCCTTCCAGGAGAGGCAGAAGAGAACGCTTATAAAAAAGGAAGCTGTATGTTTCCCCCAAGACCTTTAGCTAAATACATATTTCACCTCTTTGGCAGGGGTGAGGGGGTGGCGGAGCGAGAAAAAGAAAAAAAGACTTTCAGCAGCTTACCAAATACACTCCCTAAGATGGCTGAAAGAGAAATAAAAAAGGGAAACAAAATTCATCAAAAATAAGAAAAGATGAAGACAGAGAAAACGAACATGCTTCCATAGAGACACAGCTGCAGAGCACAAGCCCAGCTCAAAGCTGTCAGCCTCAGCCTGTCCCGATTTAACCTGGAGGGTCACACAGAGGAGAGGTGGAGCTTTGTAAAAAGACAAGCTTCTGCTCTGTCCCCTTCTCGGAGACCAAGCTCATGAAGGAAGACAGCTCTAAAATTCTACAGCCAGAGCACTTGGAAGAACAAGCCCTCCACTGATGTCAAGCCCAGGTTTCAGTGAAAATTTTTTTTAAAAAGACTTTCATTTCAAAGGGTAATAAAATGAAATCAATGTTTAATCACTTAAGGGCTGACTTTATAATACTCCTAATTAGACCTCCGAGATGGCACAGCAATTGTGCTGCCAGAAAAAAACCCCTGTGGTCTCTTTTATCAGGACGTGCAAACTAATCGTTTTTCTTAAAAATTTTGAAGGTTTTCTCTGATTTCAAGACTTGTTAAATCATGTAATAATAATGTGTTACTCAGAAAATATTTGATTCCTTTCAGTTTTCTGTCTCCCACTGTCAAGTGGCATGTAGTTCAGCATGTTTAGTTCAGTGAGCTTTATGTAAGGAACCACCCACCCACCCACACAGTTAAAGGACATTTCCCATCTCACATCTAAGTACTTATTTACTCTCATCACATATTTTCCTTTATCACTCAGTATGTACACAGTAACTACTGCGTCTGATCAGGCTTTGGGAGCTTTTATATTTTTTTAAGGTTAAAAATTCCTTTTCTCAAAGAGTAAAATATCTAGGGAATTTACAACTACGGCCACAAAAAGTTAATTCATTGACAAGGATGTCAACACAGGGTCCCAACTTCCAAAAAAGGAAAGGGTGGGGGTGGGGGGAAGTCTCTAATATCATCTGGTCCAAATGCCTCATCTTGCAGATAAGGAAACTGAGTCTCAGCACCAGGGATGTAAAAGAACTACAGTAATTTATGAGAGAGCCAAGATTAGAGAATATGTCCTAAAGTCCATTAGAGGTGTGACAACAAGCATTGTAAGGGAAAGATGGCCTCCAGCAAGAGCCTGGGGTTGCTGAGATTTTGATAAGTTTGTTAGGGGTGGGGATGCACAGTGTTCAGAAAGGGGCAAGGACGAGAATGTGGTGAGTGACGGGGAGACGAGCCAGCTGAAACAGAGGCCTCCTGTTTTGGAGCTGTAGGCGGCAAGCGTGAAAAGACTCAGTGGGGCCAGCGTGTGGAAGCCCACGGATGTCAAAAGGGAGGCAGCTCAGTGCAGGGGAAGGCGGATAAGCTGAGGGTCCTGCGGGCTGGGCTCCAATCCCAGCCCCTCCTTAAAACTGCTCAAGCTGAGAAGTGACTCAAGCGCACTTCCCGTAGATTCCTCCATCTATGACGCGGGGACAGCACCAGCCAGTCTCATAACACTTGTTAACACAGAAGTGCAACAGGGTCTGTGGCCATACCACCCTGAATGCACCCGATCATGTCTGCGCTTGGAAGCTGAGCAGAGTTGGGCCTGGATAGTAGCTACATGCAGGTCAGCTGCAGGTGCTGGGTGGCTGCTGGGTACCAGGCACCATTCAGGGGCAGGATATGATGATGGACAAGGACAAAAGAGGCCTTGACCCCATGGACCTCTCATTCCGCCTGTGAGAGGCCAAAACTAACAAGTAAACAAAAGAAAAGGGCTGGCTGGTTAGCTCAGCTGGTTAGAGCATAGTGCTGATAACACCAAGTTCTGGGTTCGATCCCTGTACCAGCCACATGGCTCCCAAAAAAGAAAAATTTTTTAAAAAGTAATAAGAGAATTTTCTGGCACGAGATGCTAATACAGATGATAAAACACCAGAACACCGAGGACTATGATCCAGAATAACTACAGAAGCTGCTCAAGCGCCATGGCCCCTCAGGGAAGGCTCATTGCTCGCTCCTTGAACTAAGAAAATCCATACTTTATCCTGAGGCTCTGGGAGCTATAAAAGCTGAGGAGCAAAGCAATGACAAGACACAAACAAGAAAGTTACAAGGATTATTTCCTGCAATGCCAATTGTTCTTTCTGCCACAGCACCCTGCTACTGCCTCTGTGAGAGCTCCTGGGTTCCTGCTGTCGTCCCCCTGCCTGCAGCCGGCCATTCCCGCTAACCCATCAACAGACACTAGGTGTCTTTTATCACCCATGAGCACCTTTCCCAAGCGTTTTAACTAGGGCTCTTCACAAGCAGCAAAAACTGGCTATGTTTTATTTCCTCTGCTGTTCTCGGCCCTTCCTGTCGAGATATTGCTAATGAAAATACATAAACTGAATAAACACTTGGAGAAGAAACCATCTGCTTCATCCTCCAAACATCAGGAGGAACAGTGTTTGTTTACCAGCAGGGTCATGAGCACCGGACACATAAAACCTTCCCAGAGACCTTCAGAGGAGACGGCCTGGCAGCAGGGACACACATTATTAACTCTTTCAGATGCCCAGGAGTCACTTTATTTTATAATCTATGGTTGGAAGAGAAAGTAGCCTATATCATAAACCACAGGGTGACCCTTGTTTGCACAGCACTTTCCACATAAAGATGATAAAATGCAATGCAAGAATTTACAATAAATGTTGTTTTTGAACTTTCTACTCTGCAGAAGAAATATCTAAAAAGACTGTCCAAGTTCAACAGCAAAAGTGGTTGTGGAACCAGCTACAGAATGGAAAAGACGATGGCACTTACTGCCAAGGCCTTTCAAAAGGTTAAACTCTTGGGCTGGCCAGTTAGCTCAGCTGGTCAGAGTGCAACCTTGTAACACCAAGGTCAAAGGCCTGGATCCCCATACTGGCCAGCTGCCAAAAAAAAAAAAAAAGTAAAATGTTAAACTCTTAAACAATAATAATTTTTTAAAGGCTATAGATAATGCTGGAAACAACCATCAAGAGTACAGTTTGATTCTCTGTGCAAGGAGTGTTTAGGGGATTTGCATTGAAAATGACTACTTTGCCAGCATATTTTAAAACAAAAATAAGAATAAAAGACCTAGGAGATCCAATCCCCAGGGAAAGACAAGGTTTATGGAAGAATGTCCCCAAAGGGAAACTGTAAGGACTTTTGGCTGCAAGCCTGCTCATCTATGTGGCAAATGAAAGCCAGCAATAAGAAAGTGTCCACTTGGGGTGCTCCATCAAAGGACAGGTCATATGTAGGTGAGGAGGACACTTCAGGGTCAGACACTGGCCTTGGTGAATTCTCAGCAGAAAGTTCTGGAGCAAGGTTTTAAAGCGATTATGGGGAACTGGGTCTCTGGGGATTTTGCAGTCAGTCTCCTCTACTCCCCAGTACCAGAACCATGTCACCATGGCCAGCCCTGATGCCTTCCAGCTGCAGGAGTGGCCTGACTGTGGCTGTTCTTAAAGAGCACAAAGTAGCAATTTAGAATCAGCTCCATCAATAAAAACGCTGGTATCTGGCTTTCTCCAGCTAGTTAAGGAAACCATCTGTTACCCACGGGTTGGAGAAGGAACATTCTGACCAAACTAGAAAAATAAAAATAAAACATGAATGGATGAGGCATGTGAAAAACTAACAATGGCACTAATTCTACTTGTAAAATAAACTCACTCTAACAGTCAGTCCGCAAACATTAAAGGAACACCCACTGTCTGCCAGGCGCTGTGCTAAATGCTGGGAATACAGACATCCCACACAGGGTCCCTGCCCCAAGAAGCCAGCAGTGTGGTGGCCAATGCACATCCGCACTACTTATCATGTGTATTAAGCTCTTAGAATGTGCCAAGAATTGTTCCAAATGCTATTTGTATCAATTATTTTTTATTGTAGCATGAGGTAGGGTTTATTATGAGCTTCATTTTACAGGGAAGAAAACAGATACAGAGAGGTTCAATAACCTTCCAAGCTGCACAACTCTTAGCAGCAGAAGCTGAGATTGGAACCCAGGCTGTTCAGCTCATTTACAACAGGTGTATGAGCAGAGGTCTGCAGGAGGAAAGAAAAAGCCCCAGCCACTGCCCGAGGGAGTTGGTGTCCGGGTAAAACTGATAAGGCCTTTAAGGGTGCACAGGAGTCTGGGGGGGGGGGGGGGGGGGGGGGGGGGGGGGGGG